>NW_007247791.1:266637-268793 GCF_000164805.1 Carlito syrichta | reverse complement strand
CAGAAAAAAAAAAAAAAAAAGACTATAATGCCATATTTTTACTGTACTTTTCCATGTTTAGATATATTTAGATACACAAATACATCTGTTACAATTGCCTACAATATTCAGTATCATGCTACACAGGTTTGTAGACTATGTTGTATAGCCTGTGTAGTGGACTATACCATCTAGGTTTCTGTAAGCACACTCTATGATGTTGGAAAACATTGAAATCGCTTAACAACACATTTCTCAGACTGTATCCCCATTGTCCAGTGATGCATGACTGTATATGTAATGAACATATGAATGGTTTCATTTATGATCTACATGTGGAGTGCTCACTTTCTCTCTAAACACACACACACACACACACACACACACACACACACACACACACACACAACCATACCTTAGTACACTTGAACTGCTATAACAAAACACCATAGACTAGGTAAATCATAAACAACAGAACTTTGTTTATCAAAGTTCTGGAAGCTGAAAAGTCTAAGAAGACTGAGCTAGCAGATGTGGGGTCTGGTGAGGTCCTCCTTTGTCATGGATGTAGCTCTCTAGCTGTGTCCACAAATGATGGTAGAAGTTAGCTCGTTGTCTTCAATCTCTTTTATTTTATTTTATTTATATTTTTTTATTTTTTGAGTTGGAGTCTCACTCTGTTGCCAGACTGGAGTGTAGTGGCCGCTCCCGGGCACCGCAGCCTCCACCTGCTGGGCTCTGGCGATCCTTCCACCTCAGCCTTCCGAGTAGCTGGAACTACAGGCTCACACTACCATGCACTACCACGCCCGGCTAATTTTTTGATTTATTGTAGAAATGAGGTCTCGCCAAGTTGCCCAGGTGGGTCTCGAACCCTCAGGCTCAGGCAATTCACTCACCTTGGCCTCCCAAAGTGCTGGGATTACAGGCTGTGCCACCAAGCTCGGCCTTCAGTCTCTTTTATAAGAACACTAATTTCAATTATGAAAGTGTAGCAATATTTCTTTCTAGAGAGAAACATATCTAGAGACAGAAAATACTCCAAGTGTAGATGGTAAATGAGCTAGACTTTTGTTCTTTCACAAATATTTATCAAACACCTACTATGTGCAAGAAACTATCCTAAGTACTGACCTTACACCAGCAAACAAAATAGACAAAAAATTCTTACCCTCATGTCACTTATATTTAGACAAGAATAAATATGATTGATGGGTATATTATAGATAAAATATGTTGAAAGGTGGTAAATGCATTAGAGAAAAAGTAAAGTGTGGAAACTAGTAATCAGAGTTCTGAGAGTTGGCATTACAATATTAAATAATCACAGTGCTTAGGAACAAGATGGTCACCAGGGAGTTGTCAAGAAGTGATCATATTATAGATTTATACAGAAGTTACAAGCAATTAGAGTTATTGAGACACTGGGATAGTGTGGTTTCAGAGGAGTCAAGGATTACTTCAATGAAAAGATTACACTACTGAGTTGAGCAAGCCTGTGGATGGAATGGAATTTTAGAAAGAAAGATCCATTTTGATCATATTAAACTTGGAATATGCATTAGACATTCAAGTGTAGATATTTACTAGGCAGTTGGATATATAAATATGGAGTAGATTTGTACTCTCTGAGCTAGAAATTTACTTTTGGGGTGTCATTAGCAAGAAAACTGTGTTTAAGGCCATAAGACTAAACGAACCATCAGGGGGTTAAGAAAACAGGAGTCAGGGGACAGATGGACTCAGCTGCTTAAGTACATGGACTGCAAGAAACCCCAACATTTACATCTCTAACACTAAAAAAAAGAGAAGATGGCCTGGCAAATAAAACTTGAAAGGAGAAAATTAAAGACATAGAAGAAAATTTAGCAGAAAAGCAGAGGCTGAAGGAAAAAAATTAAATAACTGGTTCACTCCAGAAATTCAAGGAAAATATTATTCTGTGGTCACCGTACAAGACATAAACAATAATGTCTAGGACTTGTTTTATTGTTTTTAGTTTTGTTTTTTTTTTGAGTTGGAGTCTCACTCTGTTGCCCAGACTGGAGTTCCGTGGCCGCTCCCGGCCACGGCAGCCTCAACCTGCTGGGCTCTGGCGATCCTTCCGCCTCAGCCTCCCGAGTAGCCGGAATTACAGGCGCGCACTACCACGCCCGGCTGACTTTTTGATTTATTGT
>NW_007247791.1:231867-266288 GCF_000164805.1 Carlito syrichta | reverse complement strand
TCCCTGTAATTCCAGCTACTTGGAAGGCTGAGGCGGAAGGATCGCAGGAGCCCATCAGGTCGAGGCTGCGGTGGCTGGGAGCGGCCACTGCACTCCAGTCTGGGCGACAGAGTGAGACTCCAACTCAAAAAAAAAAAAAAAAAAAAATTCCGTCTCAATTGGTCAATAATAGCTTGCATGGATACAACTGATTTTAGTAACCACTTCAAGTCAGCCAGTCAGCAGCAGCCTACTCCAATAATCAGTTTTCCAAAGCTAAAAATTAGCCTGTTCCTAATACACTCACATTTGAAAATCTGTCACTCTCCTTACTGGTTGTCAAGAAAGACTGCATTTCAAATATAGTTCTACTGTACTTAGCACACAACACATACAGCTTTTTGTTTCAGATGAGAAGAGCTTATTCTGCTGATAATATGTTTTAGAAAGAAGAGAGTGATTAAGAGTATTCAATGTGATCGAGAAGTCAAAGGAGATAAAGACTAACAGTGACCACCGGATTTATCAACATGGAGGTAATAGGTAACTTTACGGAGTCATTTTAGTCCAGTGCGGAGTGAATCAGACTAGAATAGTTTGAGTGGTGAGTGGGAGTTAATGAAAATGAGGACAGTGAAGAGAAAACTCTTGTGTTTCCTTAAAATAAAATTTTTGTTTTAGGTTTACAGTAAAATGACAAAGATAGTACAGAGTTTCCATCCATCCCACACCCAGTTTCTCCTACAATTAGTATCTTCCTTGAGAGAACACTGTTTTCAGAAACTTCCCTCTTCACAGAAGAGACAAGGATAAGTAACCAGATGGAAAACTGAGGTTAAAGGGATTTTACTGACTGCTTGAATAATCACTGGTTCCTTTCACTGGTTTTGGTTATCTGCCTGCCAGTTTGTTTAAGATGGGACACCTGATAACTAGATAATGATTGCAATAATCCTGAAGACAGAAAAAAGACGAAGATAAATTTGAACAAAGGTCAATTCTTAGGAAGTTTAGAATTGACATTTGTGGTTTTGTTTTTATTTTTTTCCATCTTCTTGTTGCATTCAATTTAACATGTCCTAAGGGTTGAAAAAAATAATTTACATTTGTGAACTTTTTCCTAATGGACCCTGTTGCACTTTTACTCTTCGTCTCAAGCATTTCTTTCTTAAAAATCTTCAATTTTGACTCTTAAAATCTCTCTGAGGAAGTGTTTAAAAGCATAATATCTACTTAAGCTACATTCTATAGTATATATTTTTTCACTTATTTGTAATTGCAAGTATCATTGAATGGTATATTTTCCATTATTAGAAGGAGTCCAAGTGTTCTGGTCACAATTCAGGTTGACAATAAATGCTGAGCCTCACCTTGTTCATTTAGTTTTATTTGGTTTAATGCATACCACATTGTCAATAATATTCCAAGAAAGTTCTAAAGTGTCCTTCCCATTTTAAAGAATGAACCTCGGCCTTATAACTAAAGTTATATTGCCAACTCCTGTTCATTGTGACTGTCACAGTGTCTCTCTGTACCTGTTTATCCACACAGTTTCACTTCAGATCTTTATTCATATTCAAATGCTATAGTTTGATAAGCTACTGTGGTTTTCCCTACTCACAAAATACAACATAACTTGAAGCGGAGGGATTTTATATTCTTCTTTGATGTCTGAATTTCAGTTCAGTTTATTACAATAGATTAGGAGGGAACAAGGTGAGGCTCAGCTATTGTCAGCCTGAATTGTGACCAGAACACTTGGACTCCTTCTAATAATGGAAAATATACCATTCAACGATACTTGCAATTACAAATAAGTGAAAAAATATATATTATAGAATGTAACTTAAGTAGATATCATGCTTTTAAACACTTCCTCAAAGAGATTTTAAGAGTCAAAATTGAAGATTTTTAAGAAAGAAATGCTTGAGACGAAGAGTAAAAGTGCAACAGGGTCCATTAGGAAAAAGTTCAGACGTGTCTAAGAGGGCAGTTTATAGCTCAAGCATCCAAGAACAGTTGGCGAAGAAAAAGGCCGAGTATAGACAAAACCATTTCCTCTTCCAGCCTACCTTGTGAGGGCTTTCTTATCTAGGGGCTAGGAGAATTATCCCCATAAAACTGGTGGTGCTAAGACCTATTTTTTCCTTCTTTTGTCTGAAACCAGAATGTATATACAATACAACCAAGTTTTCCAAAATATCAGGATTATGGAACTAGAAATGGTACACTTAAGCAGATCAGAAAGACTCACAATGAGTAATGAACATCTTGTGAGGTATGAGACATCTAGGTCAACAACCGAGCAATGTTCTTATCCATACTTCACTCGTTTTCTTTCATTAGAACGCTTTCCCACATGTTCTGACTCTTTTCTCCACCCTCTTGTACCTGAATTGTTAAATGCTGATGAAATCGGACTTGATTTCCAAAAAGAAAACCCAGGCATGAGCTCCAGTCCCTCATTTTCAGGCAATCCGCTTGGGCACTAAATGCTGGCTGAAACGGAGAGAAAGTTAGTAGGCTAAATGTCCCCAGCCCCCCATGGATAAGGAAAAAGGATGCTACCCACGGGTATAGACTGACTCCACAAACTGTCTCAGCTGGAAAGCATGCCACTGGAGCATTCAGAAGAAAGGAATATAATATGAGACTCACCAACACTCAAGTTAGACGTCATAACTTTTGTTTTGCACTAATAGAGTAAGCTAAATTTAGAGAATAGCATGTCTACCCCAGGAGAAGGTTTGTGCCAACAACTGGCATAAAAGAAAACCCAGGCATGAGTGTTGCACAGAATTCTGCCAAGTCTTCTCCACATGATTCCATTTTAGGAGCACAAATCACTCTATTTGGAAGGGAAACAATCTCAGGGCACATGCGAGACGGAACTATTACTCACTGTTATTCAAGCAATTTCAAACACTCCAAGGACACCTGTACACTGGAAACATGTCCTCAGAGTGCATCCTAGTTCTTCTGCATGCTGATTTTGCTGCAGTCTCAAAGCACAGCCTCGTCATTGTCCTCAGCCCCAACTGGGCAGTGTGGGGCAGTGGAGGGAGCCCTGGGACAGTGGTCTACAGGACACGGAGGCCATGTCTGGCTCCTTCTCTCTGCAAACACATACATTGGTGCAAGGTACACAGTCATAGAGCCTAATGCTGGGATGAAATATTGGGCAAGTCAGTTATCTACATTCTAGGAAGCTGAGTCCCACAGAGATTATGATTTGTTAAAGTCTACTAAGGCAGGAGTGATTAGGAAGAGTCTGCAAATCTGTTTCTTTTTCTTTAAGATGAGGATAATATCTGCTTTTTCTCCTTCACAGAAAATCATGGGAGGCATATGAGATAAAGTCTGTAAAATATAAAGCATTATGCAAATGTAAGTATAGATGCACAGATCTAGAAGGTCTCTTTTTCCTCAATCCTCACTCCAAATTGCTGTGGGCTGGATAGAGTTGCCTCTTTGAAGGGAACTCCCCTTCTTAGAGGTAGTCCATGCCAATAACTGGTCCATGTGGAGCATGCCCCTAATTAGTGAGGCAGCTCTGGATGGCCTTTTCCACCATTTTTATCTGTGGGATTGGCTAAAAATTCAGTTGGTATTGCATCACGGGCAGAAGCATTTTCCTCTAATTCTGTTTCCTTCCCTTTTATTCCATGAGTACTGATCTCAGGAGCATTTCTCAATAAACTTACCATGCATGAGCCTCTGCTTCAGAGTGTACTTTCTGAGGGACCTGACTTGTGACATGACATTTTCTTTCGAAGACGATGAGAATGCTTTATAAACATTGCATTGGTTGATGTGAGGTTTTATGTGAGAATGGAACCAGTTTCTCTTCTAAACTTATGTTTTCTAAAAGGGAGCTATGCGTTCAAGGGTGGTGACTGCATGAGTAAGTAGACAAGCACCCCCCAAGAAATGTAGATTGGAGAAGGCAGCTTAGTCTCCAAGACCTTAGGGAGACTTCTCGTGTCATTCTCCCTCTGAAGTCCAAGGTCACCAAGAATACGAAGCCCACGGGAGCTTGGATTACCTGGCCTGTGATAAGCTCACAGTGCACACAGAAATTCATTACACTTTAATACTGTAAAAGTAATCAGATGAAACAGGGCTCACTATTCTTTCTATACTTGTGATTTTAAGGAGAAGGAGCTAAATCTTAGAAGAATTAAGAAAATCATACAGCAGCCTCCTATTTTAATAAGTAGCAGAGATAGAACATGACTGAAGCTCTGTCTGATTAAAATTCTGGCTGAGTATTTCAATAAACAGTGAAGAAAACATTCTCATGCTTAGTGGCAGTAGCCTGATATCAGTGCAAGAGAGTGATTCCTCATGACTCAATCTGTGAAAGACACATAGAACTTTTGAGTGGAAGGAGATGCTGGAAAAGCCAGGTAGATCCAGGACTGTTCAAAGAGGAAAAGAGAAGGATCAGTATCAAAGAGAAGAGCTGATGTCTTTAAAAACAAAACAAAACTACCACTCTCCCACCCCAGTGTTCTCCCAACCATCGGAGTAGAAGAAAAATCGAAGAAGTTAAGAAAAAGCTCATGTAAGGATGTGCTTTTCTAAAGCCAGCAATGTGTTAAAGCAGAGATTTAAAAAAGGACTCAGAGATAGATCCATGAATGCTGTCCCAGAACTGCGTTTCTCCTCGAGCTGAGCATGTGTTGTCAGAGCTCACTTTCTCGCTCCTCCCAACTCCTCTCATCATGCCTTAGTCACAGCACGTATCCATGCATCTTCAGTGAGATACAGCTAAAAATCCCAGAGCATGGTCAGCTATGATAATGAATCATCTTGCACAATGATATTGGATGCCCATGTCCCCACTGACAGGACACCATGTCACTACTTTGCTGATTGCAAAGATTTTGTCAGGCTCTGCCAGATGTGGAGAGCTACCCCCTGAGTCCCAGGTCCCGATGAATTATATCCTGGTCTGTCAGGTCTGGATCTTGAGCCAAGGGGAGACATGAATGTCTTACTACATATTATAAATGCAAATATTCAGCCAGTGTGGTTACCCAATAACATTGGCCCAAAGGGTCCGGATTTTTCAGGGCTTCAAGAAAATCCAGAAATCCATAAGTTCTACAGTCTATGGGTTGGATGCCACATGCAGACCAAACAAAAAACAGCTGGAATTAAAATTAAATCTGGAAGAGGGAAGCAGAAATGCAGGTATCATTTGATACTTGACGTATTTGTTTTCTTTCCAATTCTGATAAGCTCTTATATAAAAGTAGGAAACCATTCTCTCGCCATTTGTGGCTGTTTTAGCATCTCTGAGGTGGGGAATGGTGAGCATTGCTGCTGGAAAAGGAAAGAATTAAATGTCTGCTGTGCGCCTTGGTCTGTGGAAGGAACCGTGTAGATGTCTGCCTCCTGGAGGGCCTAAAAGAACAGGAAGGACCGCTCCTGGGAAATAATATATAACAAATAGAAGCAATATACCGTGATTTGTAATAATTTGTCAAATACCTATGCTTTGAAAACTAGAAGCCAACAACTTAGACACTTTAATAAGTGCAAAAATCCGCCATAGGTAGAGAGATGTTTCCAGAATATCTACCATTTTCCTGAGTTCCTGCATTGCATCTGATGCTATCCTAAGAACTGTAAAGAGGATGTCAATAATACTTATAACAACCTATAAGCTAGGGCATAGAATCTCGGTCTCTAATCGTGGTTGAAACTGTGACCTAGATAAAGCAACACATTAGAATGTAGTGAATCCAGGGTTGAAGCAACGCTGAGTAAGAGGGTTTCCATGGAGCATGGATGTTCTGAGGAGGATAACACCTACCATTTAGGCCCTGTAACTTCTTCACAAGGAACTGGACTCGCCCATGGCCAGCCCTTGTAAAAGCCCAAGGCAAACAGAGGTCGGAGGTAAGTGTCGATGTTTCAGGTAAGAGAAAAAACGATTTTCCTCCTTGGGGACAGCCACCACGCCAGCCTAGGATTAGTATAATAAATCTGTCTCTGTGTTCTCCATCTTCTCTATGTGTTTGCTTTATTATTTTAGAGGAAGAATTCATTTATTCCGTTTTGTCTTGTTTAATTTTTTTCTTTTCCTTAAGAGATTCCTTTTGAAAAACTTCATCTTGGCCGAACATCTGAGGGATCTGTCCCCTTTCTACCCAAAGAATGTGGTAAACCCAAGGAACAGGCAATGTGGAGACAGGATCAGTCTCAGAGGGAGGTTTAGTGGTCACTGGAAGGCAGACCCTGGAGAGACAGAATTAGAGACAGCTGTGGTTGACTGAGTTCTTCCTTCCTACAGTTTCGGTCTTTTCTTTCCATTCATTCTTCTTAAAAATTTTAACATTTCATTCCTAGTCTCGCCTGAGAAATAGCTGACTAAGCTCCCAAATTGCTTAGATTCAAAAGTTCAAAGGACAGGGCAGAACCATGTCATTTTTCTCCTCTGCTGTGTTTTGAAAAGGTCCTGCTGCACGCATCATTGTGTATCCAAAAAAAAAAAAAAAATGTGCAGGGAAAAAACAAGTCTTCGATACAATCATAATATATTCCTAAAAGACAACTCTGGACATACCCTGTCTTAAATCACAACAGTCAACAACTTCAAAAGTCAAATGGAACACACACATCCCCAAGAAACTTAAGAGCAACAAAAACCCAGAGATTGAACCCAGAGCCCTCACTCCTCAGTGTCAAGCAGCAGCCAGACAGTGTTTGTATAAGCCTGGCCTGCTTATGCCAGTGGGTATAGAAGGGACATGAGGCGTTACTTCAGCAGTTTTCTTGGCCAGAGAATTATGGCTTCCTTCACTTTGTGCATTTGCTGAGTACTCAGAAAGGGCAACTCAAATAAAATCAGTGTCAGGTGGTTCTAGAGAAAATGCGTCCATGGATTTTGATGTTGCCGTCTCATCAAGAGAGGGAGGGTAGGGAAAAGTACATCAGCATAGTTGCTGACACAGAAATGAAACATGACATCTGCTCTCCACATCAATGTGCAATAGGAGGTTCAAGACAGAACTTGTCACAGCTCCCTGTGGGTAGAAACTTTTGTCATTGGGGATGCCTTCCCCTGGTGGCATCCCCAAATGACTCCCACAAAATGAAAAAAACGCTGGTTGTAAAGTCCAGGATTGAATGATATCCAAAATATAACGTTAACCCCTCTGTCTTGAAAGGCTCCTTATTCATTCATTCATTCATTTATTCAACATGTTTTTGGAGAGAGAGCAATTATGATAGAACAAGTACTGTGCTATAATATATATCAGGATACGAGTGTGAATAAAAATAAAAAATGGAGATGATCATAGTAATATGAATAATCGCATCTGGTATTCCTTAAATGCTCACTGTCAAAACTGTGCTTTGGCTTCAAATGTTTTCTTATTAAATTTCCCCTCCACCCCCAAAGCCCATACATACATATTTACTATTTTGTTTCCCACGTTAAGAAACTGAAACTTATAATAGGTAAATACTTAGTCCGAGCTCACAAAGACAGAAGACAATGAATCCAGAAGCCAAATACATTTTGATAGACTCTGGAAAGCAAACGCTTAACCACTTTTTTATCTCTCCAAGAGATTTGACACATCAAGAAAGGCTCTGGATATCACATTTTGTTAGGGAAGGAGGCTTGACTGGGCATTGCCATGTTAACATGAAAACATAGCTGAGGATAATTATATTCAAACTCAACTTCTCTGTAATTATAAGTAAAGGGAGCTAAAATCACTTGCTCACCAGAAACGTGCAGTAAGACCTCTGGTTATGGAAAAGATGAATTATAGGGTTAAAGCATACTATATCTTCAGTGGACGTAAGAGGTCTTCCCATCACGAGTGTTGAAATTACTATTTTTAAGTATAGGACAGATATATTTATTTATGTCTAATGTAGTATAAAAATATGTGTTTATTTCAGATAAAAATTTGCCTGTAAGCACATGCTTGAAAAGGAAAGACACTTACAACGGAATAATTTTCAGCCATAAAAAGAAATGTAATATTGATACATGCTATAACATGTGAAAACATATGCTAAGTGAAAAAAAAAACAGTCACTTAAAATCACATGCTATATAAATTCATTTGTAAGAGGGAACTCCAAAGAGACAGAAAATAGTGTGGCGGCTGTCCAGAGCTGGGGTGACAGGTGGGATGTTAGGAAGCGTAATATCGAAAGGGCTCAGGGTTTTTTTGTGATGTGAGGAGATGTTCTAAAATCGACTCTGGTGATTCCCAGCAGAATACTAAATACCATGAAATGCTAAAAAAGGAGAAAAAAGGCAGGCTTAGGAAGCATGAAGTCACACCCCTTCATTTTTCTTCCCCCTAGGAGGACCCTGAAGCAACTCCGCAGAGCTTTAAGTTACTTTAAAAAACAAATAAACACAATACTAATTGAAGACCATTTAAAGATGACAAAAGAGAAACCCCTGCCAAAAAGGTATGAGGTAGAGCAGTATAAAAACCCAACATCCACACCTCAAGTGCGGCATTCACTAGCCTCTGGGAAACTCAAGTTTCCATCTTTCTGTTTCATTCACTCTAGGAAAGTAAACTTTAGTGGGGGAATTCAGATTGAAGGTATTCTCAGGGAAGAAGCAAAACGGGAAACTGTACATCTTCATGCAAATGTCCTGGGGGGATACCGATATAAATTGAGGAACTGGCCAAAATGCAGGTTATCCCCCCAGCTTAAAGCCTGTTTAACAATCCGATCTGAGCCAGGCTTGATGGCTCAGCCTGTAATTCCACGCTGAGGTGAGTGAATTGCCTGAACCTGCGGGTTTGAGACCCGCCTGGGCAACTTGGTGAGACCTCATCTCTACAATAAACCAAAAAATTAGCCAGGTGTGGTAGTGCGCAACTATAGTTCCAGCTACTTGGAAGGCTGAGGCGGAAGGATCGCTGAAGCCCAGAAGGTCGAGGCTGCGGTGGCCGGGAGCAGACACTGCACTCCAGTCTGGGTGACAGAGTGAGACTCCAACTCAAAAAACAAAACAAAACAAAAAAACAATCCGATCTGGCCTGTAGACAAACTAGATGATACCTGGGGGACAACTGTGAATTATGGAGAATTGAACAAGGAAACCTTGGCCATCCATGTCTGATATGACACAAGTAGTTGGCCACAGTGTCTATGCGGAGACGTATCATGCTGTCTTAGATTTGAGCCCCGTAGATGAAGATTAGTCCAGTAAAAAAAGTAACACTAGACCACACTGCCAAGGTTTGGAACTTTCCATTTGGTAATGGAAGGAATTATAGCCTGGAGCCCAGGTGGGGTTTCTTCTCTTTATTGACACCTCTCTGGAGGCAGTAAGATTAGGATAATGGGCTTGGAATTGTTTCACCTGGGAGATAATCTTCTTCTATAAAGACCTGAAATGAAATAGTTCAATTTAACTCTGTCAAAGGCCTCAGGAAAAGTGTTCTCTCCCCTCCTTTTTCTTGACTTTCTGTTCCCTGGAATCCTCATACCTGGCATTGAAGTGGGACTCTATCATGTCATCTCCTTTCCTCTTCTCAGAGATCTCTGAAGACTGAGTATGGCGATCACTTTCAGTAGCCCATTTTAATGTCTTACCTCTAAGATCACTAAGACCAGTCATTCTTCATAATTCCTATTCAAAATCATGCCTGCTGCAGTTAAGCCGAGTTGCTTTCCTTTTGTCGTCCCAGCAATAGGGAAATGTATCTTGCCTGAACTGAGAGATCTTTGTTTTCTATACTTTAAGCTAAAAGGAAAGAGAAAAAACCAAAAAACAGATTTTACTGATAAGGCATGGAGCTTCTAACTTCTGATTTCATTCTTATAAAAATACAAGTAAAAATAAAAACTCAGGTAATTCCCTTGGGTCCCCTGCCAATATGGAAGTTTTTCTGTCCTCTCAATAAACCCTGCTTTCTCAACTTTAAAATGAATGAATGAATAAATAAATAGAATAAAAACTCTTGGTACCACAGCAGGATAGAACTGCCACACCACCTAATATTAAAATCTAGGCTATATTGCCCTTAATTTAACCTGAGTTACCCATTGGGGTGCTGAGAAGGTTGTCTCATATCATATCAAGATTTTGTCTTGTGACACAATTAGTGCTTTTATAAAGGAGGGGTGAGAGTGAGATAGTTTTTGCTTTAACTATTATTCATACCTGAACCAAGTATATATAAATGAGAATATGAGATTGCTGTTCCTCTTCTCTGAGAAGCCACTTTCAGGTCTAGGAAGGTATTGAACCTGTGGGAAGCTGTTTGGATCCAGTCCTTCCTACTGGAAGAAAGGCTTCTACGAAAACCAGATACATGACGGGGATTCTTTTTAGAAAATTCTGTTTATTACCCATACTCTAAAATGTCTATTCGTGTTTTCTGTCCATTTTTTTAAATAAGCTTTTTATTTCTTATTGAGTCATAGTTCTTAAATAGGTGAATACTGATCTATTACAGTATACATTTGTTGAAACTATCTTCTGCTAGTCTATGACTTATCTCTTCAAAATTTTAATTGTACCTTTTGATGAAGAGTACTTTTTGAAATAAAAACTTGAAAATTAAAACTCTTTAGTTATCAGAGATGTCTCAAAATGTTAAACATAGAGTTAACTAATTGATTCAGTAATTTCCCCTCGAGGTATCCAAGAGAAAAAAACATGAATGTGGACATGAATATTCGCACGTAAAGTGTTCATAGTAGCATTATTTTTCATAGCCCCAAATTGGAAACAATTCAGATGACCATCAACTGATGGATGGATAAATGTGGTATATCCATACAATGAAATATTATTAAACACTAAAAAGCAACAGATTATTGATGCATGCTACAGTATGAATGAACTTTGAAAACATGACACTAACTGAAAGAAGCTAGTCATAAAGACCACATTTGTATCATTCCATTTATATGAAATGTCCAAAATAAGCAGATCCATAGAGAGACAGAAAGCAAATTAGCAGTTTCCTAGCACTGGGAGGAAGAAGGATGGAGAAAGACGAAGAGTGACTGCAATGTGTAAATGTTTCTTTCTGAGGTGCTGAAAATCATTATAAATGCAATTAACTCACCATCGACAGAAAACAATTTCAAAACCTTTACTGTGATTCCATTAATTAGACACATAAAAATTAACTTTTAAAATTTAAATCATTCTATGTTTGAGGTATCTCATAACACATATACAATGAACGACATTTACTGTTTGCAAGGTTCTTCTCTGATTAAATAATAATGATATGTGAACATTCACGGGTTTATATT
The DNA here is from genome assembly GCF_000164805.1 of Carlito syrichta. Lineage (NCBI taxonomy): Eukaryota > Metazoa > Chordata > Mammalia > Primates > Tarsiidae > Carlito > Carlito syrichta. The sequence goes on along the minus strand of NW_007247791.1, from coordinate 255,035 downwards.
TTGTACATTTACAAGAAAGTTTAGAGTTCAAAAGTAGTCAAATTATGTGAGAAATGACCTGAAAAGATGTTCTAATAGAAAACATGAAAAGTACTAGATAAAAACATCTTCACCCACAGCTTCATTATGTTTCTATTTTCTTCTTAATCTAACTACTACTCTTTAAAATAACGGCTTCCTCTTTAGCACAGCTGTGTTTTTGGTTTCCATATGGTCAATAATATAGCAACTGGCTCATGGAGAATGTTCAAAGTAAATATTCATGACTGAGTGTCTTGATAAGCAAAATGTTAATAGTCTTCATTATAAAAAAAAGTTGTAGGAAAAAATGTCTAAAGTTGGACCAAAATTATTACCATGTGTCTGTAATGGAAAATGAAGTATTGGTTGAATTATGTAATTCTGTGTACACTGTATTTTTCACTATCTTTAACCTATTTCACAACTCTTTACATTGGAGGACACTGATAGTAAGGTAAATAATTCTTATCCAAAGAAATGCAAATTTGTCCTTTATAGATACAGTTGATTATGGTATAAAAATATTGACGAAATTTGTATTTGTTAACCAACTCATTTCTGCATTTCTGACTACCTACATATATATATTGCTTTTTGAATTTTTCTTTGAACTGCTTGTAACACATTTCTGGTGCCCTCATTAAATAATGATTTAAAATCTTTAACACATTCACATTGATTTTATTGTATGTGTTCTGATTTCACCTTTTTTTCCTTTAATATTCTTTAACAATGTGCTTTTTGGTTTGGAAGGAATTATTTCTTAACATTTTATTGCTATATACAATTGTTATAGGTTTTGATGACTCTAGTTTATCAAATAAATATTTGATCTAAAGAGATTTAAGTTTAAAAGAATGTCCAATAAAATTACCTGAATTTGATTTAAATTTGTAAGTTATTAAAATATGGATTCACTTTCTTTAATGACTTAGAAGTTTTTCTTCCAAATGAGCTAATTTGATGTTCTAATTGTAATGATGTATATTCAATTAAACTTTATTCATAATTCCTCAATTAAATTATTTTGGTTATTTAACACACAGTTTTTGTTATTATGTTTGACTGGTATACTGACATTATATATTTGTAGCTAATTCATGTGTTGAAAAAAATGTGCATTTTAAAAGTACTGGATACAGGCAGGGCGTGTTGACTCAGCCCGTAATCCCAGCACTTTGGGAGGTCAAGGTGAGAGGATTGCCTGAGGCCCTGGGGTCTGAGAATAGCCTGGGCAACTTGATAAGACCTCTTCTCTCCAATAAATCAAAAAATAAGCTGGGCTTGGTAGTGCATGCCTGTAGTTCCAGCTACTTGGAAGGCTGAGATGGAAGGATAACCTTAGCCCAGCAGGTCGAGGCTGCGGTAGCCGTGTGAGTGCCACTGCACTCCAGCTTGGGTGACTGAGTGAGACTCCAATTCAAAAAATAATAATAATAAATTACTAGAAGACACAAAACTCAGTATATATCCATTAAATCATCTTTTTCTATTGTGATGTTTCTATTTTTTTAGACTTAATTTTTTGCTTATCATCCTTCATTGAAAGAGATGTATTAAAATCTCTCCTCTAGATGGTAGAGACCAATTTGCCCTTATAGTTTTTCAACTTTTGCTTTATTTATTTTTAGTATATGATAATGTATTGGAATTTAAATTTTTATTTACCTAGTGCATTGGAATTCATCATATTTTAGGGAATTTCTTCTAATAATGCTTTCTTTCTTAAGTATAATGACCTGACACTAATATGGTGACACTGGTTATTTTAAGTTAGTACTTGTCTGATTGACATCTTTTCACTATTTTAGTTTTAACCTTTCTGTGTTTGTTTGTTGCATGTGCTTTTTCTATAAAGCATAAAAAGCTTGACTTTTGTCTCTGCACTGATATCTAACTTACCAGCAATTCCTGTCAATTCCTCTTCATAAATACACTTTGAATGAGTGAATGTTTCCATCCCCATTGCCACCTTCCTTGTCCACTTTACTAACTTCTTTACCTGGACCACTGTGTGTGAAATAGGTCTTCCCTACCCAAACATGCTCCCATCTAATGCATCTTCCATTCTGAATCACACCTGAAATGTTAAAAGTATAAATCTGGTGATGTCACTCCCAGACGGAAAACCCCTTTACTGACGGCTCTCTAATGTGATCCCCAAATCTTAGCATAAATTATAAGACCTTTCATGTTCTAAACTCTGCCAATCTCACCATCCCTATCTCTCATACTTCTGCCGTTGATCTTGATGTTTCAGCCATACTTTTGTTTTGTTCTACAAATATGCCATATGCTTCTTAACTCGGAGCCTTCACACATAATGTTTCTTCTGTCTCTGATATTCTTCCCTCACACTTGCTTATCTTTCGCACTGAAACTTAAAATCCACTTACTGAGTGAAACCTCAGCTGCTTCTTATCTATAAACACACATACTCCAAATAATGTTACTTATAACAAGCTCCAAAAAGTTGCCAGAAAATTCCACTTTTATGAATACTTTCATTTTGGTGCTTTAGAAAGTGTATCACTTACTGTTTATGCAAATAATATACATATAATAATTGATACATAAAATGTGATCATATCCCCAATATAAAAATTAAACCAATCACAAATATATGAGTAAAAATGTAAAGATTTCTTTCCATAATTGCTTTATTATCATTCCTCAAATCTCATTTCTTGCCCCAGAGATAGCCATTGTTAAATAGTTTGGTATATGGACTTACAGATTTTCATTTATATGCATTTCAACATAGAAAGTTTTGTTTTTATCTCATTTTCATAAATAATATTAAATTATACCTATTATTTAATTACATTATTTTTTCAATGAAATGTGGTTTTTTTAGACTTTTTGCCTTTTAAATTAAGCATATCATCGTTTATTTACCTGGAAACCTATCAAAAACATTCAAGTGACTTCTTATTTTTTATTATTTATTTATTTATTTTTGAGTTGGACGAGTGACTTCTAAACATGAATTGTTTGAAGCAGTGTTTTAGTAAGTTTTCCTATGCAAATGTCATTTTGTGGCAGTCCTCATATTTCTATAAAAACATATATCTTGGAAATGGCCTTTCTAAGCTAAAGAATACTGTTTTCTTAGATACTCTCATGGTTTTTCTCTTTCATTTGAACTTTAGAATCAATCTGTCATTTCTATGACAATTGTTCAACAATATGGTGAAGAATATTACACAACAGGGTTTATTAAGAATGTTATGCAAAAACAATGACATTTAAAATGTGTATGATTATATTAGAAAGCAGGTTATAAAACTCTTAAAAGTATAGACCCCTTTGGGAGAGAAAATCTATTTACCTAACATACACAGAAAAAAAAAAAAACACTTGAACATTACTGTGATTATTAACAGTTGATAAAAACACAGATGATTTTATTCCCTTATTTTTTTAACTCAATGTTCTTCATTTTACATGATGAATATTCTAACATTCAATATAAAAATATATTTATTATCAAAATGCAAAATAAACGTATGTTAACATACATAACTCTAGAATAAGAAATGTGCCTGAAAAACTCTTCAATAGAAATAAAGCAATTAGTTCAAGTACAGAGTCAATTTGGCTTTCAGAAAAGAGTTTGTATGTGGGCTGCCTAATTCTATCATCCCATTTTTATGTAAATAAAAGTCTTTCCTCAATTGCCTGAAGATACTATTTCGGATAGCAGTAAACAAGAAAAGATGAAATAGAAATTCAATTTAAAAAATGATTTCAATAGAAAACCCTACTATTGCTCTACACATAAATGAACTGGCTGGTCTCCCTTTAAATTTATGATCACAAACTTCAAGTGGGCCCTCGGGGCTGCCTAGAAAACCTCCTTCATTTCTCCACTCAGTCCACTCCCCTCCTGGGAGCTCTTGTGTCTCATTTTACTAAGAAGTTGCTATGAAATAATAGCTTTTATCTTCTCACGCCTCCTCCAAGTTCACCAACCTGCCTCTCTTTGTCCTCAAAGTCTCTCCACCCCTTTCTGTTGGAACGGATGAGTCTTCTAAAGTTATCCCATTCACCTGCGCCTTAGAGCTTTAGACAAGCCTTCACCAATTATCCCTTTTCTTTTAGCCCTTTCCATTGCAGAACGCTATGCATGTATAAAGCAGAGACAACATCAAAACAGAAAAAATTTAGTTATATCTAAATTGCATTTTACATACATTATTTTTAGCATTCATAGTGAAAACAGAAAACAGAACGAACACGTCCTCTACAGGGATCAATGAATTAACAAGTATAACACACAAGAAGGCAACATCCTCTTTCCATTATGTCCTTGGACTTCATCTATTAAAAACTCAATTTAAAGCATCCCACTTCCTGATCCTTCTAGGAATTTTCTTCTTCTACTAACACAAACTCAATAAATCTTTCAACCCACACGAATTACTAAACCACTGACCCTGTACATTTTCACCGCCTACCATCGCCGTTAATCCGCTGTCACTTAGCCTCACAAGTCTTTTTATTACATTATTTCCATCAGCAGGCAAGCATAATGTACTATCTCCTGCATCAAAAAGTAAATGATGCCTTTATTGACATCACTAATCAGTAACTGCCCCAGTTTTATCCCTCCTTTAGAAAATCTCAAACAAAATGTTTAGGTTTTTTCCCCTCAATATCTCTCCTCTAATTCTCTACTGAATACTTTCTGGAAAAGTTTTCATCACTACCCCTTCAATATAATCATTTTGTCAAGTCACCAAAGACTTTGTTACCAAATTCCACATTACCAAACTCAACAGTCAATGATCAGTCCACTTCTAATTCACTGTCTCAGCCGCATTTGACATTGGTCATCACATCCTCTTATGACACTCTCTTCGCCTTTTCCTTGGATATTCACCTGTCTTCTCCTTCTCAGTTTACTATATGACTTTTTTCTAACTCTCCCAGCATCCAAATATTATAGTGCCCCAGGGCTCAGTCTTTAATTACTTTCTAGGTGACATCTTGACCCCTCCTATGGCTTTAAATTTCATCTACATACTAATCACTCCAAAAATGTGTTTTGTTCCAACTTGTCCTCCGAACTCCAGACTCACAAATCCTACTGTCTTCTGGAAAACTTTACTCAAATTTTAAATAAACATTTCAGATACAATTTGTCCAAAACTGAAAGTTTGCATCCTCTCAAAAATTCATCCCAACCACATTCTCTATTTCAGTAAATTATACCACCATTTACTTAGGTGCTTAGGCCAGACAACTTGAAAATCATCTTTGTCTCTTCTCTTTCTTTCACATGACTGTGTGCCTACTTCCTCCTAATTACTGGTACTTTCTTTTTTTCTTTTTTTGAGTTGGAGTCTCACTCTGTCACCCAGACTGGGGTGCAGTGGCCGCTCCCGGCCACCACAGCCTCGACCCGCTGGGCTCCGGCGATCCTTCCGCCTCAGCCTTCCAAGTAGCCGGAATTACAGGCGTGCGCTACCACGCCCGGCTGATTTTTTGATTTATTGTAGAGATGAGGTCTCGCTGCCCAGGCGGGTCTCGAACCCGCGGGCTCAGGCAATCCACTCACCTCAGCCTCCCAAAGGCGCGAGATTACAGGCTGAGCCACCGAGCCCGGCTATTACTGGTACTTTCAACTCACTGATCTCTTTGTGAGAGCAGGTCTTTGAGTTTAGACATTTCACCCCAAAATCAAAAGGTCATGTTAACAAGGTGTCTGCAACCCCAAGGATGTTTCATTATGTATAAATCATCACAAGGATTGAGACAACAAATTAATTGGTGGGAAATAAACGGCCTCTCAGGTGCCCACTCTGCCCCTTGCTTTCGGCTAGCAGTAGAAAGTCCCTGGTCTTTTCAGGGGTTCATTTCCTCGAGTCTCCCAGTCTCTTGGCAGGTTCTGGTTATGATTTTGTTTGAACAAAATCCTAGAACTCAGGATGCAGAATTCTCCTCTCAGTGCTGCTAATTATGAACTTGATAGGGTTTGTAGGGGGATGGGAGAGGAGGTTGTAGTTAAAACAACTAGTTTATCATGTAAACCTGGCAAACGGAGCACAGAGTTGCAATGGCCCAAAAAGCAGACACTCTGCTCTAACAGTATCCTGTTACCTAATTGCTTTACTGCCAATATCTACTTTCCCCCAAACCTGCATCCCAAAGCTATGTGACTGGCTGGTTCTGGTACTGACTATCAGTGCTTGCTTCCCTAAGGTTGCATTTCAGAGACTAGCAACATCCCTGATAGTGACTGGGTTAGTGTGGACATCTGCACTTCAAGGCCCTGGGACTAGCCTCAACTGTGCAGACATCTGCATTTCAAGGCCAGGCAACCTACAGCTCAAACTCCCTAAACTGCTTCTGGGCACCCAATTAACCTGAGCTGGGGGTGCAAGAGAACAAAGGGGGTTGGTTTCTCTCTGTAGAGCCCGCACCACCCCCTCTTTTCTTTTTTTAAATAAACCTTTTTAAAGACCAATGACTGTTATCTTCCTTCTCGGCATACGTTACAGAACCATGTGACATTAGCTGTGTGGCTCTACCCTCTCCTGGCTTCAGATTTCACACCTGTAAAACCAAGGTAATTATCCTGACACTGCTTCCTAGGGATGTCATGAGGAACTGTTAATGATAATAGCCATTTAAGAATAATTTCCATCTTCATTGGCTATTAATTAAGTGCCACTGTTTGCAGAACTCTATTAACTCTATTAGAAGTAGAGAGAATGGATAACAAAGAATATATGGCATGTCACCTTCTGCTTAAAGGAATCCCTGTTAGAAAATGTAAAAAGAAAGTAATATGATGCTGAAAAGAAGAATTGCCCTCCATGTGGCCAACATTTTCTGTCATCTTTTCTCTTTACCTAAAACTTTACTTTTGCCACTGTGAAATAGTAGGAGAAAGAAGCTGTGGTGGCATCTTTTCACATAATTTAAAAGCCTTGAAGGATCTCAGCAGTTCTCGGTCTCTAGCTCAGCATTTTCACTTTATAGATGATGTAAGTGACCACCAGAGAGATTTAAGAGTTTTCCAAATTCACCAGACTCTGTCTCTCATCTCCTAACCCCCAACTATTAAAAGTGGACTCAAGGGAACCAGAGGCAGGCTCACTGGGTGACATTGCCACAGAAACCCTCCAGTCTTAAAGGATTTCGTAGTAAATATTTTAAGTTTGCAGGCTATGACGTTCCGTTGCGTCTATTCAATTCTGCCATTTAGCATGATAAGCAATACGTAAATAAGTGGGCATGTTCATGTGACAAAAAAAACTTTATTCACAAAAAGAGATGGCTTGCCTACACCTAGTTTGCCAACCCCTGTCCTAGAGCTCATTTTTGGGTTATCTGACTCTGACTCTATGACTGAAAACACTGTTAGTTGTAGATAACTGATAGTAATGCAAGATAATTAATCTCTATAAATATGCAAATTGTTTGTCTGTGGTTCCATTGACTTTCTTCCCTACTGCTGAAAAAACTTAGTTTTGTTTTCCATTTGTACATCAGAGTCAATATTCTTGATCTATACATATGCCTATTCTTTCGATTCTTCTTTGAACTGGTTTGACATCCGATGATCCCCTTATTTCATTAATAAGTTAAATTAAATCTTTAACAAATGTTCCTTTTATACCTATATGAGAGGCACAATTGTACCTTCTGCCATATAACTGTATAGTAAAAAGCATTAGCATACGCCTTCTACTGAATTCTATCTTGTAAAACTATGACTGTATCTTTTTTTTTTTCCTTAACTTGAGGAGAAATAAGAACACACATGTGTCTGGGGTCCCTGCAGAGATTCAGAGAGGTTCTCTGTGGCTAACATTCTCCATTGGCTACGTGGTGCCATTATTTTCTTCTCACTTATGCAGCATGAAGTTTGCTTCTTATCGATCTTGTCCATGCATATCCTAACACAGAAGATCGGCACAATTTAGTTGTCTTTTATGATACAAAATTGAAAGGAAGAAAGAAAGTTGTCAGTGTGATAAAGTGGTCTCCTCCACACATTTGACAGAGGGATTCTCCATTTTATGCTTAGCTGGTGCACAAAGATAAAGCACCTTGATTCTGGAAATAAACACATTCCTTCACATTTACCATCCACCACTTCGCTCTCAGTTTCTCCTGAGCAGAAGCATTTGCTCTTAACTCACCAGGGCTGGCAAATGACAGCTACCTATTAGCAGATCTTAGAGTCTCAGGATTCAAAGAAACTCTAAGGATCATTTTCTCATGATAACAACTAAAACAATAGTAGCATCAACAAAAATAAGAAGAGCTCACATTTATTCATCACTTATTTATGTCACATGATCTTGTAAGTTTTTTTTCTACATAGAATGCCCAGGAAAGAACAACTGTTTTCTTGACATCATTATCAGTAACTGCCTTTTTCATCTCAAAAGTGACCCGTTTTGAAGAATAAGTTATATGATTACCTCTGTATGTATAGTATCTGATTTGAACTTCATACTGTTTTAGGATATGAGTATAATGATGATAAGTACAAAAAAGTAACTTGCCTAAGTGATCAGTCTGAAGTTAGTAAGTAGAGGAGTTGGAAGTCTGACTATGCTATTAAGTATGTTAACTACTTTGTTATTGGAAAGGAGAAATCCCGAGAAACTTAGAATAAACTTAGTTCACATTTTGCCCCAGCATAGCCATTTGTGCTTAGACGGACATGCTTTGAATCTAGCACAGGTTAGACATAGATAAATAAATTTCCAATGGGCAGGTTTTAGGAAGTGTTCAGACATTTTACTGCAGGTTAAGCTGGCAGCCTACCCGACCTCCTCGGCAAATCTCCATCAGATGTAAGACAGGGACAGCCCAACCTTTCCATTCATGGTTTAGCATAATAATCTCCAAGAAATTTTCAGGTTCCTTGTCTAAGGTGGAAGGTCAAAGATCACTTTTTGGCTGGCCAAAGCCATAGAAATTCTAATGAGACCACCTTTTAGCTAAGGAGCTTGTGGATTGAAAACCTCTGACAAGGTCTCTTGCAGGAAAATTCCACCCCCCCCCCCTTGTTTCCTCCCTAGCCCACCACCCGAGGGCATGAGATGCTAATGTCTGGCAAGGAAGATCTAAGGTTCATGTGGCTATAATCAGCATCAAAGATCCACAGCCCTGGACATTCCTTTTGGCCCAGACCCCTCCAGGCCCTAACCCCCCTTACCAGAAAAGACCTTAAATATACCCAGTTCTTGGCCCTTCAATGCCACACTTGTCTCTGAGTGTCAATCCCCTTTCCAATCTGTGAAAGGTGAATAATAAACTTTACTTCCTTCCACTTCTAACTTGGTTGTAAACTTGCATTATTCCCATGGTACCAGCACTAGCTCACCTTGTCTCAGTTTACCCTTTCATTATTATTATCATTCTTTTGTTTGCATGCTCATCACATCTGAACCTCTCCAGCCAAGTGGTTGTCCATTGAGTACAAACCCACCACCTGCCTTAGGGCCCAGTTCCATGTTCAGATAATACTGTTGTCAATTCTCAGGGTAATTATGCTGAAATTTATTCTCCTATAACTTAATAAACATGAATAAAAAATTGGAGCTAAATATAAAGGTCATTTTATTCCATGTCAGGGAGTTATTATTGTATTTGAATCTGAAAGAGAGAGTTAATTAATTTTTTTTTAAAGAATGTTAAGGCCAAAGAAACTGACTGAATTATGCTGGTGGGGAGACAGAGTTGCAATAATCTGGTAAACAATAATTCACGTTTTGTACTCTTTTAGAAACATTTAGATTTTTGTCTTTCATTTTACGCTTAGAGCCAAGTTTATAGACAGTATGGATGAGCACTTATTTAGTACCATGATTACTCTTCTAAGGGTTGTTGAAATGTTGTCTTTTACTAATACACAGACAGTATTAAGCAGAACAAAAGTAGATATGAATTATTTCCTGAAGTTGACTAGCAGGCAGAAGTTCTAATTATCATTATGATAATAAAATCACTAAGAGATAAATAGATGGATGAATAGATTGATTGATAGACAGATAGGTAAATCTCCCTCTTCACACACTTATGTGGCAGACCTGTCAGATTCATCACATTAAATACTATGTTTTACAAACAGTTTGGGTTTGGACAGGTTCAGCCAACTGCCATGAAGTTGAGATTCCACGAACAGAGGACACACAAACATACAAAAACTTATGAGAAATGAAAAAAAAAAAAAAGAATTGGCCAATAGGGAATTTGGGGGGAAATATCTGAAACAGCTATAGTGTTTTATGATGAAACTAAAGGAAACGTAAGTGAGATGTGCCAAGTCCACACCTTCGAAAACATCTCCCAAAGGCCCTTCCTTGTTTCTTAGGGTTTGTGATCAGGTTATATGGCTCTAAAGTATCCAAAACAGTTCACTCAAGTATATTTATTTTTAAGAGCTTTACATCAAATTCACTGGTTTTCACTTAAGGATGAGAGAATTTTGATTGCCAATTTTAGAGCCCTCTTAAAAATAACAGCTTTAGAGTTCAGTGTAGCACAGAAGCTTTTAAACTTTACTCCTTTTGCCTGTGGCCACATCTGACCTCTTTCCTCAAGGCTGCCATTTAAATTTCCATTTTAATCCCCTCAAAGCCTTGGAAACAAATCAACAATCACTTTTAAATAGAAATCTCTGTAGTTTAAATATCACTGTCTCCTATTTGGTTACAGAAACATTCTACCTTTAATTAAGTTTGTTGCAAAAATCCATGTTTTCAATCAAAGAGGAAATGCACTGTGAAGTTCGAAAAGGTTTCATTTTGAAGAAGGTGGGGTGCTGAGGAGTATTTCATGGAGGGTGGTAAAACTTACAATAATAACTCTTTACTTTTTGTGGGGAGCTACTTGTTCCTACAGGGTCTAAATACCAGTGTCATCATTTTGCACAACTCCAAGGAACACGACTCTTTTTGTATTCTTTGTATTTAAAAGGACACAAAATAATATTGCTGTTAGGTCAGACCAGATGGGGTGTGTCATGAATGTGATCCAGTGCCACATGAAAGATGCAAAAATTTGCACAGAAGTTGGATTAGAATATATAGTTTATTTAGAAAGTAAATTAGAAAGAGGTAGTGAGAGGAGATTCACCTTCCCAAGGTAGGGGAGGGGACCAAAGCTTAAGTAAACATGGTAGCCATAGCTCAAAGAGGTACATGACCTGACCCAGCTGCTGTTTGAGGTTGAATGCTTTTATTTTTTTTTTTTGAGTTGGAGTCTTACTTTTGTTACCCAGGCTGGAGTGCAGCAGCATCTTCACAGCCACTGATGCCTCAACCTGCTGGGCTCAGGTCATCCTTCCGCCTCAACCTTCCAAGTAGCTGGAACTACAGACACCGCCCCCATGCCTGGCTAATTTTTGTGATTTTATTATGCAGATGAGGTCTCACTAAATTGCCCAGGCTGGTCTCGAACCCCTAGGCTCAGGCAATCCTCTTGCCTCAGCCTCCCAAAGTGCTGGAATTACAGGCAGAGCCACCGTGTGTCCAGTTGGTTGAATGCTTTTTAAACCTTCCCTTGGATGGGGGCAGGTCATAAAGGTGATTGGGTGGTGGTCTGTTTCACAGAGGAACAGGTAAACAGGTACTGACATCAGGATGATGGATTGCAGGCAGATGGGTGGATTAGTCACAGGACTGTTGCCATGGTGATGACATCTGTCTGGGTCAGGAAGGGCTGATCTGGTTAACTTGGTTTTCCTGTGACTGGAGGCAAATACTTGGAATAGAAAAGCTAATTAATACAAAACAAGATGGGGAAGGGGTTGAAAAACAATTATCAATAGTTACCTGTTAGGAACTGCTTTCGTCCTTGGCTAGTGATTAGAGGGTAAATTAAAGTGAGCTGCTAGAAAACATGACTAAGCTAAGCAATGTTAAGATGGCTGCTCTTTGGCTATGTTGACTCCGTCTTGTCCTTTCAGTTGCCTTAGCTGTGATTAAAATTGCCACAGTCATCCAAGAGGAAGATCTTTTTGCAAAATTATTAAAGGGATTAATTGCAAATAAATGTGGACAATGATTAAGTTTGTAGTTTTATGTACCTGGAAACCAAATTTTCTATTTTTTAAAAATTCTGAAATTGAATCATCTTGGAAAAAAATGTTTTTAATATAGAAAAATTGAATAAAACTATTGCTGTTGAAGAATCAAATTCATCCTGAAACCTAGGAAAAAGACTTCAATATCCTTGTCTAGAAACGTAATAAATTATGGCACTGTCTCCATTTTTTAGAAGTTAATTCTTCTTTCTTTGCAACCATTCTACTTGGTGTAGTAGAACTGAGTTCATGTTTAAAATAGACTACTTCATGATTCTAAGCAATTCTCTCGAAAGTCAACTCTTCCTTTTAAGTTCTTGAAGCCTTCATGATTACAGAGAACTTAAAATGACAGTCATTTATAGCCTAGTGACTTGTGCTGTCTATTAGAAACACCTGGCAGACGTATCTGAAGTTTGGATGGGAGAACTGCTCTAAAACAGGTGTTTACCGGAACAGGGAAAAAGAGGTATCACAATTAGGGATGTCAAGAGTGTATTTAAAGCCCAGTGCCTGTCTAGTGCCAATTAAAATACACTGATCTAACCAAAAGCCCATGACCAATTGATCTCACAATGTTCAAATAAATAAATTTGACAGAACTTGGCCATGAAATAGATATCTATTTTATCCTATAAGCATGCTCACAACCACCTCAGGGCTAGTAAATGTTAAAAGAAATGTTATTAAGGAGAAGAACTCCAGATGGTCCCAGGGAAACAGTTTGCTCTATTATAATACACACATTAAAAGGCTGACAAGCTCTGTGAATGATGGACAAAAATAACAGGCGATAAATGAGAGCTGTGACTGACTCCTCATGAGAAAAGGGTGAGCAGCTTTGAGTAAATATGGCATATCAAAAGAAAGAATTTTCATGAAGAAAGATAAATTAAAATTTTTTGCAGTGGAGAGACAGAGGGGAAGACAAAATAGGTTGTTTCCCATGTATGCATCTGAGTACTCTGCTATTTTCAAAATCAGCATATATACTACATACTGTAATTATTGTTTTAACTTTCAGTTATGGAAAAACATCAAACAGATACAAAAGTAGATGAAATAGTAAGATGAACCCTCTGTTCCCATCAACCAGCTGTGATCAACTCATGGTCGCATTTATTTCATCCTTATTCCCACCCACTTTCCACATCCCCTATTTTAAAAATCAAACATTAAAGATCATATAATTTTATCTGTCAAAATTGTTACATCGCTAAACGATTAGAACTCTTTTTAAAACATAGCTACATTATCATGATAACATTTGAAAATTTAACAATAGTTTCTTGTTAAACTGTACAGACAGCTCAAATTTTTAGTTGCTCTATAAATGTCAAAGATGTTTTATGTTTATATTTTGTTTGTTTGAACCAGGATCTAAATAATATCGACATAGTGCAATTGTTTGATATTTGTAAATCTCTTTTCTTTGAAGTTCTCTCTCCCTGTCTCATCTCCCTGTCTCTGTCCCCTCTCCCCTCTTTCCTCTCCTCTCTCCCCTCTCCCCTCTCCCTCTGTCCCTCTCTCTGTCTCTTTGGAAATAGTTTGTTTGAGAAATGTTAGCTGGGTACTGTTGCCCAGGTATGTAATCCCAGCTACTTGTGAAACTGAGGTGCAAGATTCTTTTGAACCCTGGAGTTGGGAGGCTAAAGTGAGCTTTGATCTTTCCACGGTTCTCCAGCCTGGGCAACAGAGTGAAACTCTGTCTCTGAAAAAACAAAACAAGGGAAGGAAAAAAAGTTTGGAAGAGAGGAGAGAAAAGTGGTCCTACAGAATTGTCATGGTTTAGATTTTGCTGACTTCATTCTCATGATACTACTTAATTTGGTCTTCTCTACTCTGAATGTCCTATAACATGACAGCTGGATGCAGAATCTTGATTAAATTTAAGATTGTTCTGCTTTGGTTTTGGTTTTTTAGCATTATGACTTCAGAGATGAGTTTATCATCAGGGGTATAGATGAGAGGGGATCCCCCCAAACTGGGATTTATTTATAAAATTGTGTATTTATTCTTACATATTTAAACTTCAGTCACCTTCAAAGTACTCTCCATTTGATGCAATACACCCATCCAGACACCTTTTCACTGCTCAAAACAGTTTTTTAACTCGTCACTTGTCATGCCTTCTAGGACTTCTTCCACATCGGCAAAACTTCTCCCTTTGAGGGCTTTTTAAATCCTGAAAACAAACAAACAAACAAACAAAAGTCACTCAGAGTGAGATCTAGTGAACAGAAGGATAGGGCATCAGGGTAATGCCGTTTTTGATCAAAAACGGCTGAATACTCAGTGATGTGAGCAGGTGCACTTGTACATCACCCATCATAAAATGGGCAAACACGTTGAAAGAATCTCCCCAAATAATTGACTGAAGCCAAATGCAACTGTCTCACAACAATGCTAGCTGGTACACTGATGCCAATGAGTTCCTAGAACACTTACCCAGGGAGGTAAGCCTGTATTACAAGAGGCCCATCCTTCAAAAAATAATTCATTTTGGGGGGGTTCCCTCTTGTATGTCTTGTTACCTTTCATTTTATGATGTTAGCCACTATTAATTCTCAGAACCTATTTCTATTAAGCTCCTAAAGACTGCAAAATGGCATACGATGCATATACACTGCAAATCTACAATATTCTAATTCTGCTATTTCATTTTCATTTATTAGTTGGAACACAGTTGACTTGCAAACAACATGGGTTTGAACCACATGGGTCCACTTATACACAGATATTTTTCAACTAAACACATATGGAAAATACTGTACTTAGTGATATATGAAACCAGCATTTAAGAAAAGTCAACTTTTTAGATACTAACACTGGTTCTGCAGAACTGAATGACTGCAGGACTTGAATATGTTAAGTTTGGTTATACACGGAGGTCATGGAACCAATCTCCAAGTATACGGAGGGAAAACTGTGTTTCTTTAAGGAGAAACATACCAACTTCAACTGTTTATTTACCCCGTGGTACAGTTCATATAAGAAGGGGAGGATGAATGCATGATTCTTTCCCTTTATTTAGCAGTCTTTCTAAAAATTATTTTATTTTTAAAATGTGGGGTACAAATGAGGGTTAGGTACATACGTGGTCATCATACAGGTAAAGTGTGGGTACCCTTATTGATGTTATATGCCCGCCACCCCCCAGCAGTGTCCGTCTACTGCCAATCCCTTTCTCACGATATTGCGATAAATGTTCAAAGTCCACTTAGGAGTGAATGCATGTGGTACTCAGATTTTTGGTTCTGTGATAAATCACTGAGTATTATAGACTCTAATTCCATCCAAGTTGCTACAAAGTTCATAAATGTTTAACAGTCTTAAAAACAATAAGTTGATTTACTATCCTCTGATAGCAGCCAAAACTTTTCACATGATTTTCAAATCATTGGTTAAATATACTTGAAGTTTGGAATTTCTTGTAGTTATTTTTATTGATTTAATCGTCCCAATTCTGAATTAGGAACTTCTTTCCATTTTGTCTTCAAAATTCTTTTGACTCTATCCAAGTGACCCACTTTGATAACTTTCTTGCTATCAGATCTGTAGAGTTGTTCCAGACCTATACTTTTGATGCCCCAAATCCCAAATCAGCAATTTCTCCAAATACCTTTGCTACCCGTGATAGGGCCACAGCTGGGATTTGGATACACTCATTACTTCTGACTTATTTGTTGTTTTTAGGCTCCTCAATTGCGTAGACTGAGAAAGAATTTAGTAGTATAATAATTAATGAGTTCATGTGAATATTTTAACGTCAAAGTCATGATTATAGAATTACAGGCTCACAGAAGTTTTACATAACTTCTTTTATCTTATGTTTGTATCTACTTTCTTCAATGCTGAAAACTCCCAGAAGTCAGGGACACTGAAAAGGCTAGAATTAAAACATAACATAATTACCCATTAATTTAGTCCCATATTACATACAGGGAAACAAAATTATACTACTGACACTACTACTAATATGATTACTACAAATTATATTAATTTTTATTTTGAAGATTTTTTTGTAATTCAGTGTACCACATTAGGAATATTTATCAAATTAACAAGTTTAAAATTACTTAAAACAATTCCTTTCTATGCCTCCAAGTGCATATCAATTTAGTTTATTTAATTCATTATAATGTTAATTTAAATTTATTTTAATATTTAATATTTTATTTTTACATAAAATATTTTAAGTTAAATCTATAAAATGAGTCTCACTGAAAGAGTTGCAGCCTCTATCTCTGTTTGCTCTATTCCCTTTCTCATTTATAAGCCAAATGTTTGATTGATTGTTTTATAGTTTATCCTCCATACATTTTTAGGAAAACTAAATATCTATACAACACCACCCTTTAGATAGAGGGCAGCATGTCATATTTTAATGCATGATTTACTTTAGGGAGATTTATGTTTTAGTTCCTATGTTTACTATTGATGCCATTTTGTGATCTTTTAATAATTATTTTTATTGATATTTTACTAAAAACCAGGTTGAAATCATCAAATAAACTTTATTTCACCTACTCCAACCTCTTCCATAGCACACAATTTAAAGTAACATTTTTTTACCTCAAGTTAATAACTTATATTTTTTGACGTGTTTTTTCTACTCTCCACTTATTTTTTAATAATTCAGTTGCATATTTTGTCAAAATATATACCTGTGCTACACCATACTTTCTCCCCTAATTTACTTTTTTAGATGACATAAATATGTGTGCATGTATACATGTATAATACATGTATAGATAATATATATGTGTATATATATGTAACATATAAACACAAGGTCTGACAATTTAGTTCACGAACTCATCCTAGAAGAACTGCTCCATACCTTATTGCTGAAAATCAATAAAATCACCTTTGAAGTACTCCCCTTGAGGAGCTATGCACAACATCAGCACCTAGTCCACCCATCAAAGCAATTTTGAAACTCTTTTTCTGGAATGGCCTTCAGAATGGTCCTGAATGCCATCAAATGTCTTCCTTTCAATATTTCCTTTATATTGAGGTAAAGAAAAAAGTCATTGGGAGTCAGATCAAGTGAGTAGGGGGGTTGCTCCAATAGTTATATATACAGTGTTGCCAATGTAAGTGCATGGTAGCAAGTTTGCAAAACTTAATTGTCAGTTCCCATGATGACATCTCTGATGGTCATTCCAAAAAAAGAGTTCCAAAATTGCTTTGACCGGTAGACTAGGCACTGGTGTCGATGCATATCTTCTCAAGTGGAGTACTTTGAAGGTGACCCTAGTGATATTCAGCAATGAGGTATGTAGCACTTTTTCTAGGATGCGTTCATGAACTTAATTGTCAGACCTTGTATGTAATGTTCTTAGGCTTTAAATCTACATTTTCCAAAATTTTGGGTAATCTGAAACTCATTTACTGGCAGTTTCCTTTGGGAGTTCTCATGAAAATAAAATTTTCTGGCGTTTTTCATTTTGCTATCAACGAAGCTTTTATTTTCAAAATTAGTTTGGCAGGATATAATATACTTGATTCACCTGTTCTTTCCTTGATTAAGCATTGTAAACTGATGTCAAGGATTGCCATTTAAAAAGTTTGATGACATGATGATTTGCTCTCTCTCTCGAATGATTTGCTCTTCTTGTTAAGCTTTCTCAAGACTGTTTTAAAAGTTTATTGTTGTATTTTACTAGACTAAGTCTCAGTGTTAATCACTCCAGTGACTTTTCAATTTCTTAAGTTTTATTATCAATATTCATTTCCTTGATTTTTTTTCCTTTGCAAACTCCTTTTATTCCTATGTGAGATCGTTGAATATTTTCTACAGCTGCCATTTTTGTTCAAGTCCAATCTGAGATATTTATTTTATGCTTTTAATAGTCTTTCTCTTCATCTTATTTTTGAAACATTTTTCTTTCATTGTAATTATTTCTATAATTTCATTTCTGAATTTTTTTCTGATGACAATTTGTATTGCTATTTCATGTCTCCTATTATTTTCTTAGTCAATTTTAGCCCATTTTGAAATAGTAGTTTATAGACTCTTATGTATGACATTTTTGTTTTTGGTTTTTTTGGTCTATAAGTTTGTTATGTGGTTTCTTCCCTTTTATCTCACTTCTTTCTTGTCAGAGAATCCAATACAATTTTTGTATCACACACAATTTTTATCCCTAGTCAATTATTATTATTTTTATCTTTCTAAACTTTAAGGAGGTTTGGGTCAGGAGAGTTTTGTAGCTTAAAACCTTTATATTATTAACTTCTCTCATTTTTATAAAAAGGGTCAAAAATATGGCTGCATCTTTGCAGAGCTCTCCAGGGATTGATTCTCTTCCTCATTTATGTCTGAGCCTTTTCCTTCTTTTTTTCTGTCCTGTTCAATATAGATCAAATCTGAGTAGTCCCTTCTTGGTTTTGGGAAGGCAGTCTTGATCAGTTGGTTTTGAGACTTCATTGGGAGGACACCAAGAGTTTCAGCTCCTTCAGACCTTACCATGAATTGATTTCAGTGTACGATAACTTTTAGATTCAGCTACTGCATTTATATTGTTTCCCTGATCTCCACAGTGAGTTTCTGTTGCTTATTTGGGTTCTATTTATTCTTAGGTTCTTCGAATGTTCTATTCATTCTTTCTTTTACACACACACACACACACACACACACACATACACACACACACACTGATATTACCTATTTAGCCATGACTGGTTTGTCTTCAACCATTCAAGTTCACAGATTCATTGAAATATGTTTTCATCAAATTGTTGGTGTAGATGTGTCCTGTATTGGTTTCTTCACCATATTTCTGGAGATTTTAAGTACAACCCTACCATCTGTCCAGCAATGTCACTGTGTGTACTTTTAAAATAAACTAGAGAATTCCTAAACCTGAGAAAAGTCTTTAAAATACCCAAACATTGACCTTATATTAACTTATTTGGATTATAACATGTAAGTTATCTAAAAAGTATTCTATGTAGATCAATGCTTAAAAATAATCATTTTGGTCAGGCATGGTGACCCAAGCCTGTTATCCCAGCACTTTGGGAGGCCGAGGTGAGTTGGAGTTGGAGACCAGCCTGAGTAACTTGGCGAGACCTTGTCTCTATAATAAATCAAAAAATAATCCAGGCCTGGTGGCTTATACCTGTAGTTCCAGCTACTTGGAAGGCTGAGGTAGAAGGATCACCTGATCCCAGCAGGTTGAGGCTGCAGTGACCATGAATGTGCCACTGACTCCAGCTTTGGCGACAGAGTGAGATTTCAACTCAAAATAAAATAATCATCTTGCTCCAAAAATGTTTGGGTCCATTTAGATCTACTCCTCCAGTTAAGAAGTTAATTTAAGCAGTCTTTCAATATAACTGAGACACATATAATTGAGTAGTTAGTGTAAGACTGATTTTTAATTAGTGGATTCTTACAATAAAGCTGAGTATTCTGAGTCACAATATATTATGGTTTTAAATATTGGCAAAATATACTATTGTTTGATACACAGAGTAAGAAGAGCAAACAACTAAAATAATAGATCTGTTCACAATGTCATCAAATACCTTTGACAAAAGAAATTTATTGTTTATTTCATGAAGTAAGTCAAGTAGATAAGATTTTATCTTAAGCTTTTCAAATAATTGTGTCCAAGTTGAAATAATACAGCTACATTGTCTTTCGTTATTCTTTACAGTTATGAAACATTAGGTATTTTTCCCCTTGTATTTCACAATTTTAATTAACATTTGAAATGGAATTGTTTCTTGGACTGTGTTTTGCTGTCTAAAGAAAATATGAAAAAATGTACAATTACGTTGTTTCTTTTGAGAGAACCACAGTAAATTCATGCAGCATAATTTCTCATGTAATTACTTTTTTACATTTTTTTACACATTAAAGGAGGTACACCGTGAAATGGGATTTATTACTTTATAGAATACTTAATCTCTTTAGGCCTCCCGGTCTTCATCTGCAAAATAAAGGGATTACAGTAAAAGTATTTGATACATTTTAATATTATTTGTATTTCAAATCATCTGTAAAATAAGAATGAAGAATCCCTTTCTCCATAAAGACCTTAGAACTGAAATCACTGTATGGAGTCACTTGCCTAGCAGAGAGCAAGATTACATGTTACACATTTTTAGGAATTAAGGGAATGTGAAGAGTTGGAAATATTCGTGAAAGTTTAACAAATAAAAAATTATTGAAATAAAATAGACATCCCCAAATAGATCCAACTATATACAGAAACTAAAGTATTATTGAAATGTAATTGCAGAGAGGTAGATGGAATACAGACTAGTCAACAAATGTGAGAACTTGTTAATCATATGGAAAAAATTAATAATATTTGAGTCTCATTCATATCATTGAAAAAGTCAGTTTTCAGGTGGATTCAATACTTCTGCATGTAAAATAAGCTTTAATACAAAAGAAGCAAGAAAAGATGACACAAAGACAAAAGTATTAATTAATACATTTGTAAGAATTAATAAATTTGACTTCATCAAATTAATAAATTTGACATCAAAATAGATAACCTTTGACTGATTAAAGTATAAACAGACAAGGCGTAGACTGAAAAAAGTATATACAGCGCTTAAAAATGATAAAAGGTCATCATCTAGAACATATAAAGTTCTTCACTGTATCAATACTTGAAAAAAAAGAAATAAATTAAAATGTACGTAAATAAAGAAGAGATTAAATGAGTTTGCAATAAACATAAGAAAAGAGCTTTAGCCTCAAAGTTATCAGAAAAATAGAAGTTAAAATAATGTAATATCATTTCTTACCTTTCAGACTGGCAAATAAAACTATCCAAGGCAATTTCAAAGATGTAGCTTAAAAAAATACACTGCAAAACATTAAGATCCATTATAAGGAAACAATAATTAAGAGAGTGTGGTATGGATGCAAGGATACATGAGCTGACCAATGAAACAGAACAGGTAACACACAAATACACTCACACATAGGTGGTCACCTAATTTTTGATAAAGATGACACTGTGTTGCAGTAGGTGGCCATATGGAATTGTGTACTTTGACTCTCATCTCACACAATAAACAAAATATCAATTCCAGATGGATTGAATATTAAATATGGCAGGTAAAACATATCATTTGTTTTATAAAATGGGAAAAAAACAAGAGAAAATCTTTATTTTCTGAGTGTGGACAAATATTTCTTATCAGAGCCTCAAAGTTTTATTCACATAAGAAAAAAAAGATAAAAGATAAATCACTACATTATAAGAAAAGAATTTACATTTATCAAAAGATAACTTTAGTAGAATGTAAAGGCAACCCATGAAATGGGAGAATATTCACTCTTATATTTAACATAAAACCCACATTCGGAATAAAGAACTCTTACAAATCAGTGAGTCTGACCACACAATAGATAATGAGCCAGGGACATGACCAGACGCATCTCAAAAGAGGATACCTAAACACATAGATAGGCATTAATCTTCACTGGAAACTCAAAGCATAGCCTCAGTGAGATACCACTCCATACCTACCAGAATGGCTAAAATAAACAAGTCAGAAATTAATCATTGATTTGAATGGTCTAGAACAACCAGAACTCTCATGCTCTCCCGATGAGAGTGTGAACTGGTACAGTCACTCCACCACACTCTTCCGTAATATCTGCTTTAGCTGAGTGCCAGGACCCATCAATTCTGCTAGCTACATGCCCACCCCATATTCATACACATGTTTACCAAAAGGCTAGCATTGAAATACATATTGCAATAATACTGAAAATAACCCAAACTGGAAATAACCCACATTTCCATCAGCAGCAGAATAAGTCACAGTACATTCACGGAGTAAAATGCTTTATAACAATAACAAAAAATTATCTGTAACAACTAGCAACGTTATGGTTTAGTTTCAAAACATAATGAACCAATGAAGCCACATGCAAAGGAATGCATAATGCGATTCCATTTTTTAAAAAAATTTTGAAATATATACAAAATGCTTACATGCTTTTAAAAGGCAGGATGGTGGTTATTCTTCAAGAAACGTTGACTGGAAGAGAGAACAAGGTCAACTTTTTGAGGGTTGATGGTATTTTATCTTGATTTGATAGCTAACTACATAGTGGGTGCAGTTTAAGAAAATGTACTAAGATGGACATTTATGAGATGTTCATTTCCCCCCCCTCTCTCCATATATATAGAGAGAGATATTTTTACTTCTGTAATAACATATTTAAGCAAAAATTGCAGTTGGAAACTCTATCACATATTTCAAAAACTAATGGAAAAAAATTATGTTCTAGACAGACAAAACTGCATGAATTTAGAAGTTCTTTATAGCTGGTTTAGTAAATGTAATCTAATTGATAAAAATAATACAGTATGTGAAACAATTGTGTAATTGACCTTTATTATTTTCAAGTGCATGTGGAACATTAAGCAAAATTGGTGATAAGCTGAGTCAAAACGGCAATCTCAACAAACTTCAAAAATTTGAAATCATTTAGAGCATCTTATCTGCCCCAGTAATGTTAAGTTGAAAATCAGTAACAAGAACATAATTGAAATGTTTCCAATTAATTGGAAGCAATATATATTAAAATATCTCATGTCCAAGAAGATCTCCCAAAGAATTAGGATATATTTTATACTGGACAAATGACAAAAAAACATGACATTTCAAAAGTTGTGTGGGGTTTTGTTTTTTGAGTTGGAGTCTCCCTCTGTCACACAGGCTGGAGTGCAGTGGCACACTCATGGCCACTGCAGCCTCGACCTACTGGGCTCAGGTGATCCTTCCACCTCAGTCTTTCAAGTAGCTGGAACTACAGGCTCACACCACCATGCCTGGCTACTTTTTTTTTTTTAATTTATTGTGGAGATGAGGTCTTGCCAAGTTGTCCAGGCTGTTCTAGAACGCATGGGCTCGAGATTATAGACATTTCAAAAGTTGTTGGATGTAGCTGAAGCTCTATTGAAAAGGTAATTCATGTCCAGGTGCGGTGGCTCAAACCTATAATCCCAGCACTTTGGGAGACCAAGGTGAGAGGATTGCCTGGACCCATGGGTTCGAGACCAGCCTGGGCAACTTGGTGAGACCTCATCTCTACAATAAATCA
>NW_007247791.1:196597-231847 GCF_000164805.1 Carlito syrichta | reverse complement strand
AAAAAATTAGCTGGGCATGGTGGCACATACCTGTAGTTCCAGCTACTTGGAAGGCTGAGATGGAGGGATCGCCTAAGCCCAGCAGGTTGAGGCTGAGGTGGCCATGAGTGTACCACTGCACTCCAGCCTGGGAGGCAGAGACTCTAACTCAGGGGGAAAAAAAAAAAAAAAGTAATTCACATTAAAAAAGGAGAAAGACTGAAAATCAGATATCTAAATATCAATTTTAAAGATTAGAAAAAAATAGCAAAAAAGTTGGCTTGTCCCCTAATGTAGATGAGAAGAAATAAGAAAGACTAGAGTAGAAATTAATCAAAAATTAGGCATACTAAAAAGAAAATCCAAAAAGACCCTGTTTTCTGAAGTCTTAAAAATGTGTAGATCTAGTAAGACAGGTCAAAAAAGAGAAAAAAGGCAAGCTACATTAATAATTAGATGGGGAAGAGGAACAAAACTAAGGATTTTGCAAATAAAACGATTGGGTAAGATACTATCCACAATTTATTCAAACAGATTTGAAAAATTATATTAAATGGTCAAATTCCTAATTAAACATACATTTTTTAGAATTGACATAAAAATAAATAGAAAATTTGCATGAATTGGATCTAAATAATTTAATCTGTAATAATATACTACACATATTCTCTTCCCAAATTTCTAGAGGTTTAGAGGGTTTCAGAACTTTTTTCCCTTGTAGGTTAGAAATAAATACTACCAATTCTGTACAATGTCTTCAGGAAAACAGAAAAGCAGAGAATTATTCTCAACTCATTTTATGTGGAAGGCACATCCTTGATACCGAAACCAAGTGACATATTAACCAGTAGACATCATAGGCATAGGTGCAAAAACCACAACCAAATTATTAGCTTATCAAAACAAGAGTTAAATAAACAGAAAAATACAATGTGGCCAAGTTGATTTTATCTCAGCATTTTTTGATATTCAAAACCAAATCATTATAATTGACTACATTAACAGGATAAAGGAATATAACTATGTTATTATGTAATTACCTCAATATGTGTAGAAAAATTTTGAAAACACTAACACACATTTATAGCAAAAACCCTGAACTATTTAAGAATTTACTTTAACCTAGCAAAGGGTAATTAACAAAATCTTATAGTCAACATCCTACTTAATGGTGGAATATTGAGAACTCTTGTCCTGAAAACAAAAACAAGTCAGAGATGTCTGCTTACATAAATTATCCTCAAATTATACTGTAGGTGCTAGCCAATTCAAAAATACAAGTAAGATTAAAGATATAAGGATTTTTAAGGAAAACATAAAAGTTTCCTTATTTTTAGTTGCATGCATACATTTAAAAGAATCCACAAACTATTAGAATTCAAAAAATAATTTAGTATTATTGTCAGGTAGATGTTAAAGTTACAAAGCCCAGTGTATTTTTATACCAGCAATAAAAAAGTAGAAAATAAATTGTATAGATAAAACCATTAAAAATAGCATTACAAAATCAAATGTCTAAGAATAAATTTGGTGAAAGATGTTCAATAGCTCTATAATAAAAATCACAAGTCATTTTTAAAATGCTAAACCATAATTTTAATTTTGGGACA
Organism: Carlito syrichta; assembly: GCF_000164805.1. NCBI lineage: Eukaryota > Metazoa > Chordata > Mammalia > Primates > Tarsiidae > Carlito > Carlito syrichta. The sequence goes on along the minus strand of NW_007247791.1, from coordinate 230,258 downwards.
CTACACGTAACAAATAATTTTTTATCTTAATCATTTTTAAGTGTAGCAGTTCAGTTGTGTTAAGTACATTTAACAAAACTAACCTCTGCTAATTTATTTCCAATTTGCAAAAGGTAAACACTCTTTCCATAAAGCAACAATGTCCTATTTTCCTGCCTCCAGTACCTGACAACCATCATCCCACTTTCTGTTGCTATCAATTTGACTATTCTATGTAATTCATACAAGTTGAGTCATATCATATTTGTCTCTTGTGACTGATTTATTTCACTTGGCATTATGTTCTTAAGGTTTACCTATGCTATAGCATATGTCAGAATTTTCTTCCTCTTAAACTCAATAATATTTCATTGAAGGTACATTCTGCAATTTTTAAGCCATTCATTTATAAATGAACATATGGGTTGCCTACACATTTTGGTCATTGTGAATATTGTTATGAACATGGGTATACAAATGTCTCTTCAAGATTTTGCTTTCAGTTCTTTTGGGTTTATATTCAAACGTGAGACTACTGGGGCATATGATAGTTTTTTTTTTTTTTTTTTTTTGAGTTGGAGTCTCACTCTGTCGCCCAGGCTGGAGTGCAGGTGGCATGCTCCCGGCCTCCACAGGCTTGATCTGCTAGACTTAGACGATCCTTCTACCTCAGCCTTCCAAGTAGCTGGAACTACAGAGTCACACCACCACACTCGGCTAGGCTTTTGTGATTTTTATTGTAGAGACAAGGTTTCACCAAGTTTCCCAGACTGGTCTCAAACCCAGGGCTCAGGCAATCCTCTCACCTCGGCCTCCCAAAGTGCTGGGATTGCAGGCTGAGTCACCATGACCAGTCCATCCATATGATAGTTCTATTTTTATTTTTTAGAGAAGCCATGTTAATGTTTTTTTTTTAATTGCGGCAGCATCATATTACATTCCAGTCAAAAGTGTGCAAGTGTTCCAAATTCTTTACATACTCTCCAACTTTTTTTTTCAGTAATACCCATCCTAATGGGTATGAGATGATATCTCATTGTGATTTTAATTTGAATTTCCTTAAAGATTAGCAACGTTGATCTTCTTTTTATTTTTTTATTAATAAGAACTATTTATTCAAGCCCTTTGCTCACTTTTTAATTGGGTTATTTGTATTTATTGTTGTCGGCACAAAACATTTTCAAATAAGTTAAGAAAACAGATACTCTGTTTATATTTTGAAGTATAACTTTTTGTTTTTTTGAGTTGGAGTCTCATTCTTGTTGCCCAGGATGGAGTGCAGTGGCACACTCACGGCCACCACAGCCTCAACCTGCTGGGCTTAGGTGATCATTCTACCTCAGCCTTCCAAGTAGGTGGAGCTGCAGATGCACACCACCACACCTGGCTAGTTTTTGTGATTTTTATTGTAGAGACAAGATCTCTCCAAGTTCCCCAGGCAGGTCTTGAACCCCCAGGTTCAGGCAATCCTCTCACCTCGGCTTCCCAAAGTGCTGGGATTACAGGCTGAGCCACTGTGCCTGGGCAAAGTATAACTTTTTAAACATGTATATCTTCGGAAATTCAGATCTTTGAGATACAATGTAATTCTAAGCAAAATGACAGCTATATTTGTAGTTATTTACTATCTAATCCTTAAATTTACATGAAAGTGAAAAGTGCCAAGGATACGTAAGGCAGATATCAAGAAAAACAAAGTCGGGAAACTTACATCATCACATACTAGACTGTATTATAAAGTTATAGGTATTAAGAATGTGACTACTTGTAAAAGAATAGACAAAGAGATCAAGGCAATCAAATAGAATCCAGAAACAAAACTGACTGATTCATAATCAAAGTGATACTTCAGTACACTGGGTTAGTAGAGTCTTTGTAAGGAACAGTGTTAAATCTTTGGGAGCACCAGACTCTCAATCCTATAGTAAACACAATAATCAATTTTAGATTTCTAATAGACATCAATATGAAAGGCAAAACAACAATACTTTGTTTTTGTTTGTGTGTGTGTGTGTGTGTGTGTGTGTGTGTGTGTGTGTGTGTTTGCACCTCCAGATTGGATTTTTTCCTTTTTTTTCCTCTTTTAATTTTAATTTCTTTTAGATGTGGGGTACATTTCAGGGTTAGGTATATAAACTTTGATCATACAGGTATCCTTGTTGATGAGGTATGCCCCTCCCTCCCTAGCAGTTTCCCTCAACTGCCAATCCACCTCCCCCTCCCAACAGTTTCCCACTACTGCCAATCGCATTCTTATAGCATTATAATTGCTCAAGGTCTGTTTATGAGTGAGAACATATGGAACTCTGTTCTTTGTTTCTGTGATAAATCACTGAGTATGATCAAACAACAATACTTTGAAGAACAAACATTTATTTTTATTTTTAATTCACAGATATAAATATCTCCATAAACAGTATATACACACATAGTACAATATGTTTTGATATATGTATATATTGTGGAATGGGGAAATCAAGCTATTTAACATTTGAATTACCTTACCTCTCATTTATTTGTGGTGAGAACACTTAAAAGTCTACTCTCTTAGCAACTTTCAAGTATACACTATAGTTGTTAACAATAGTCATCATGATGTACAATAGATCTTTTGAGTTTATTCTTCCTGTCTAACCAAAATTTTGTACTCTTTAACCATGATCTCCTAAATCTCTCTTTCCTCAAGATTCTGGTAACACCATTTTACTCTCGGTTTCAATGAGTTCAACATTTGATGCTCCACACATAAATGAGATCATGTGGTATTTGTCTTTCTGTGCCTGTTTCATTTTATTTAACATAATATCCCCCTGATGTCTTGATGTTGTCACAAGTGAAAGAATTTCCTTCTTTTGAAAGGCTTAATAGTATTCTATTGGGTATATGTACAACGTTTTCATCATTGATTTACCTGTTGTCAGAAAGGTTGATTCTATATTTTGGCTATTGTGATTAGTGAATCAGTGAGTATAGAAATGTAGATGTCTCTTCAACATACTGATTTCATATCCTTTGGATATCTACCCAGTAGTGAGAATGCTGGGTCATAAGGTAGTTCTATTTTTAATGTTTTGAGAAATCTCTATACTGTTTTTCATAATGGTTGTATATCCCCCCCAACAGTGTACAGAGTTCAACTTTTCTTCACATCATCACCCACACTTATCTTTCTTCTTTTTTTGATCATAGCCATTCTAATTAATGGTGTTGAAGGTTTTTCCATATACCTGTTGACCATTTGTATATCTTCCTTTGAGAAATGTCTTCTCAGAGTCTTTGCTCATTTTATAATAGGGTTAGTTGCCATCTTACGATTGAGTCGTTTAAGTTTCATCTATATTTGTATATAAACCCTCATCAAATGTGTGGTTTGCAAATAGTTTCTCCCACTCTGTGGGTCATCTCTCCACTCTGTTGATTGATTCTTTGTCTGTACAGAAGCTTTTTAGTTTGATGTAATCCTATTTTGTTGTTGTTGTTGCCTATGCATTTCATATTCCAAAATCATTACCCAGACTAGTGTCACAAAGCTTTTCGCCTGTTTTCTTGTAGTTTTTTCAAAAGTTTTAAGTCTTATGTCTAAGTCTTTATAGATTTTGAGATTTTTTTTTTATATGGTATGAGACAGGGTCTAATTTCATTCTCCTGCATACAAATATATAGTTCTCCCAGTTCCATTTATTGAAGAGACTGTTCTTTCTTCCTTGATGTATTCTTGGTATATTTGTGAAGAACTAATCTACTGTAAACAGTTTCAAAATGATGATGTAAAAGTAAGCTGATTTTACTCCCACAGAAAACAAAAAAAACTAAATATGCATCTTTCTTATTGCCTCAAACTAAATCCTCTTCAGACATATTGTTACAAGTTAGTGTGAGTTTATTACAATATAAAAACAAGTTGAAATTTATGGATAGTGTTTTCACAATATGCATTTTAAAGAATTTTTAAAGACCCTTTAAATATGTCTTTCAAGTTTATACGGTCTAAAGGGTAGTTCAAGTATAAAGTTTCCTTTACTGATTTTCTATATGGATGATCTGCCCATAGCTGAAAGTAGACTTCTGATGTCCACTACTATTAATATTATTGTATTGCAGTCTATATCGTCCTTCAGATATATTAATATTTTATTTATATTTAGAGGCTCCAATATTGGGTTCATATATATTTTACATTGGTATATTTTCCTAAAGAATTCTTGCTTTACTATTGTATAATGCTCTATTTGTCTTTTTAAATAATCTTTGCTTAAAATCTTATTTTAACTAAAACTTTGACTTCAAGTCTGATATAAGTATCGATGCCAATATCTTTTTCCATTTTCATTTGCTTATAATATTTTACCATCATTTTCCTTTCAATCTGTGTGTTTTTTTTTTTTTTTTTTTTTTTTTGAGTTGGAGTCTCACTCGGTCGCCCAGACTGGAGTGCAGTGGCCACTCCCGGCCACCACAACCTCTACCTGCTGAGGTCCATTGATCCTTCCGCCTCAGCCTTCCAAGTAGCCGGAATTACAGGCGTGCGCTACCACGCCCGGCTGATTTTTTGATTTATTGTAGAGATGAGGTCTCACTGCCAAGGCGGGTCTCGAACCCGCGGGCTCAGGCAGTCCACTCACCTCAGCCTCCCAAAGGCGCGGAATTACAGGCTGAACCACCGAGCCCGGCTCAATCTGTGTGTCTTTAAAGATAAACTGAGTCTCTTGTAGGCAGTATATAGTTGTGTCTTTTTTTAAAAGTCTTTTGATTGACACTTTAATCCACTTACATTTGGGATAATTTTTGATAGGGAAGGATTTCCTATTGCCACTAAAAAAATTTCTTTGTTGGTTTTATACATTCTTTTTTCCTTTCTTCCCCTCATGCTGTATTCTTTTGTGATTAAATAATTTTCTCCTGCAGTATGTTTTGATTATTCATTTTGTGTATCTATTATAGGTTTCAGTTTAATTATTACCATGGAGATTACATAAAATATCTTCTAATTATAGCAGGATATTTTAAACTAATAACAATTTAAGTTTGGCTGCATACAAACATCTGACCTTTACTCCAAGAACAATGTCATATGTTTTTAATGTCACAATATACCTCTTTCTATATTTTGTATCTGTTAACAAATTATTGTAGCTATTATTATTTAATAGTTTCAATTTTTAACTATCAAACTAAAGCTATAAATGATTTACTCACCACCATTAAAGTACTAGAGTATTCTGAATTGGATTACTTACTTATTTTTATCAGTGAGTTTTATACTATTGTTTATTCCATGTTACTAATTAACATACTTTTCTTTTGGTTTGATGAACTACCTTGAGCACTTTTGCAAAACAGGTCTGTGGATGATGAACTTCCTCAGCTTTTGTCTGTCTGGCAAAGTCTTTATCTCTTCTTTATTTCTGAAGGACACTTCGCTAGTAAAGTATTATTGGTTGGCAGTTTTTGTTTGTTTGCTTATTTGTTTGGTTTTGCTTTGGATTTTTCCGTTCAACATTATACATATATCATTTCACTGTCTCCTAACCATTGAAATTTCAGTTGAAAAATCTTTTGCTAGCCTTATTAAAATTCCTTTCATGTGATTTGCTTCTTTTTCTGTTGCTTCTTTCAGAATTCTCTCTATGTCCTTAATTTTGGTCAGGTTGATATTAATATGTCATGGTTTAATCTTATTCAAATTGAATCTTATTGGAGATCTTTGACTTTCTTGTGCCTTGATATTTATATCTTTCCATTGTTTCTATTTCTTTAAATAATATTGCTACCCCTTTCCACTCTTTTCCTTCTTGAACTTATATAATTCAAATCTTTGCTCTTTTGATACCATCTCATAAATTCTATAAATTTCTTTATTCCTCTTTATTCTTTTTTTTCTTCTCATCGAATTCACAGATTCTTCTACTTGACTGATTCTGTTGTTGATGGTCTCTAATGCATTTATCAGCTGGGACTACCGGTATATGCCACCATGCCCAGTTTGTGACTTTTGTTTGTTTATTTGTTTGCTTTGTTTTGTTTTTTATCTCTCTGTTAATTTTTTGTCTCAATAATTTATTATTTTCTGTTATTTTTGTATTGTTTCTCTTATTTTCTTGAAATTCACTGAGCTTCCTTAAAACTATTATTTTGAAATATTTGTCAGGCATTTTATATATATCCATTTCTTCGGGGTCAGATACTGGAAATTATTGTGCTCTATTGTGGCAGCATGTCTTCTTAGTTTTTCATGCTTCTTGTTAGCCCATGTTGATATCTGCACTTTTGGTAAAGAAATCAACTCTTCAGACTCTAAGAGCTAGTTTTGATATTGACTGATCTTGCCTTAGGAGGGGTTGTGAGGATGCTTGCTGGGTGTTGTGTAGTGGCTCTGACACCAGTGAAGGTGCAGCTGTGTATTCTGCCTGTAGCTCTGTCTGCTAGTGTCAGTGTTGACAAAAATTGCAAGGATCCTCAGCTGCTAACAGAACAGATGGCTGCTTGGTAGTGACACTCGTTGGGGTCTTTTGTGTCAGTGCCTGCTGAAACCCTCAAGATCTTTTTCTCATCAGAGAAGATGTAGCTAGGAGAATCACTGTTGGCACTGGCTCTGGCTTGCAAGTCCACCAGTGGTAGCAGTAGTACCAGTGTCTAATGGGTGGCACTCATGGAGTGGCCACAGAATTGAAACCCAGAGTACAGGCATACCTGGAAGTATGGCAATTCTGAGATTAGGGTGGCAATGGCACTGTTTCTGGGAGTATAGACACCTTCACCGTTGCATTGGTAGCAGTACATGTGATTTGGAAGCTTGTGAAACAGTCGAAGAACTGAGCATGAAAGCACAGAACTGTGCAGAGTTACAGTGTCTCCAGGCCTGGGGCAAGGTCTAAGCCTCTATGATGGCTGAGTGATACTCAGAACGCAGGTTTGCTCAGAGACACCTTAGCTTTGAAGTTTGATGTTTGAACTAGCTCACTATGGTAATGGCTTTGGAGTCCAAGTCATTGGCAAGTACAGTGCAGCCACAGAGTCCAGGCCTAGAGTGTGGGTACGCATGGGGCAACCATGGCTTTGGAACTGTGACATACATGAGGTTAGTAGAGGTGGTATCTTCTTTCTTGACATGGCTTAACAGTGACAGCTTCTTGGTGGGGGAAATTTGTGCAACTGTGTCTTCCTTTCTGAGATTTTCCAGTGGAAATGGCTTTTGGTTACCTCAGTGGCAAAGAGTTCTGTGTCTTCTACAGGGTAGGCCACTGGGAGCCATGATTGTTCCAGTCACATGACTGATATAACCATCACTTTTTTCTTCATTCCTAGACATCTCCTGTCATACCAGGTATGCTGCTGAACTCATCAGTATTCATTTATTTGTAAATTTTCTCCTTTTTGTTTCTCCACCATTTTACTGCCGATTATTTAATGGGCCCTTGAGTTTTCTCAGGACTATTTTGGTTTGTGGATAGTTAGCTAGCTAGAGAAAGAGACAGACAGAAAGAGAGAGAGAGAGAGAGAGAGAGAGAGAGAGAGAGAGAGAGGAGAGGAAGAGTAGAATGAAAGCTTGTATATCCTATTCTGCCATTTTGGTGACATCACTGGAAATAAACTTCTTCTTTTAAACTTGACTCTAAAAGTCTTATCTTTAGATGAAAAAATCTAATTACATTAAAATAATAATTTTGTTCATCAAAGATTACCATTTCAAGACACAATGTTGGAAATATTTATTATACATATATCTAAAAAATGATTTCTATTTGTAATATAAAAAAACTACTACAAACCTATAAAAAAGGAAAATAACCTAATAAAAGTGGGCAGAATACTTGAACAGCCACTTCAAAAGGATAATATTTAGCCAATAAATACATGAAAAGTGTTCAATTTCATTAGTCATCAGGGAATGGCAATTTAAAAACCATGAAATTCTTCTACATATTCACTAAAATGAAAAATGAAAAAACCAGGCATTACCATTGACAAGGATGTAGAACAAATGGAATGCTTTTTGCACTCATGATATGAGTAGAAATTGATACAGCCATGTTGGAAAATTCTTTTGTAATATTTGCAAAAGACAAACAAATTTCCTTAATAGGACCCCAACATTTCATAACCCAATTAGACCCACCAAAAATGCATACATATGTCCACTAGAGATCATCTATCCATAATTTGATTGTAGCACTATACATAAAAGGCTGAAGCAACCCAAATGAATATTTATTAGTGGAACAAATGCATAAAGCCTGCTTTGAATTTGCAAGGATTTGTCACTGGAGATAAGTTATTTCAGGCAGTGTTAACAGCTGGTTCATGGAAGTTTATAGTAAAGGATGTCAAGGCCAAGTTGTGGAAGATGAAGAGCCAGGTGGGGGCTAAACAAAAGGGCCTATATGTAGGAACCTGACTGTGAGAGCCGATTGCCTGACACTCTCTCCCCAGGACTGCACATCTAGGGGTTAGGAGAGAAAGGGATGGAGAAACACAAAAACTCATAGAAACAGTAGCTGCCACTTACTGGGTATTAACGCTGTGCTGGCCATTGAATCACCAAAATCCTGCAAGGCAATGAGAACAAACAAACAAGTGTGACATGCAAATAGGTGCGTATATCTCACAATGTTGAGAAGAAAAAAATCAGGAAGAAACAATTAAACAAAAACATACCATGTGTTTCCACTTAGATCACTTACAAAACATTTTCTAGAGAGAGAAGTCTGAGTAATTAGTATCCTTGGAGGGGATAGTGACTAGCAGGGTGGAATATGCAGCCGTCTATCTGTCCATGCGCAGGCTACATAGTTGTGTTCACTTTGTGGTAATTGATTCCGTTTTTACATTATGATCCAGACCCTGCTCTGTATGTTTGTTACCCTGAAGTAACAAGAGTATTAAACAAAACATAAATTAGAAACCATATGGGATTGGCAAAATTATAAAATCAAATAATGCCCAGTGTTCTCAAGGAGAAGGATTCGTGAGCACCTTCATGTTTTGTGAGGGGGGTGGGTATAAATGTTCACTACCTGTCAGAATTGCAGTCTGGCAGTGCTTAAAGAAAATTAAGGATGTGTGTATTATTCTCACCTGTAATACTGTTCCTGAGTATGTAGATCAGAAAAATGCTCATGCTGGCAACAAAAGAATATGCATAAATAAACTGTTCAGAATAAATTGGTTTGTGTTAGGAGGTGCTGAACACCTAGCTGTCTGCCAACAGGGAAGCGGATAAGGAAAATATGGTGGATGTGCATGAAAAAACATCAGACCGTAGTTGGAAGTAACTTAATTCATACATACACACAGAGGTCTAAAACGTATAATTTCAAGTGGAAAAAAGAGAGGAAGAAAGAGAAAGAAAGTAAAGGGGAACCACTTGACAGAATCGTTCCTCAAAGATGTTTACAGCATTATCTGTGGAACCTGTGTATATGTTACCTTATAGGGCAAAAGGAACTTGGCAGATGTGATCGAGTTAAGGACCTTGAAACTGGAAGATTATCATGAGTTAGCTGGGTGGGCTCGATGTCATCTTAGAGGCCCTTGAAAGTGAAACAGGAGGTAGAAGAGAAAGTCACAGTGATGTGATGTGAGGATTCTACCTGCCACTGCTGGTATGAAGACGGAGGAAAGGGACCTAGAGCCAAAAAGGAAGGGCGGTGTATAAAAGGTAAGAGATAAGGAAACAGGGTCTTTTCTTGCCCCTGGAGACTCCAGAGAGGAATACAACCCTGGAAACATGTTGATTTCAGCCCAGTACAACTTATGTTAGACTTCTAACCTACAAAACTGTAAACATCATACATTTATGTTTAAAGTCACCAAGATTATGGCAATTTGTTATCGCAACAATAGAAAAATAATACACATGTCAAAGATTATGAAGCAATAGGTTGGGACAAAATAATACAATAAATTAAACAAAATATGGACCCTGCTATGGATAGATGTAGAGTCGACTTGAATTTTTTTTTTTTTTTTTTTTTTCTGTGTTGGAGTCTCACTCCATCGCCCAGGCTGGAGTGCAATGGCATGCTCATGGTCACCTCAGAATCAGCCTACCGGGCTCTGGCAATCCTCCTGCCTCAGCCTTCGGAGTAGCTGGAACTATAGGAGTACACTCCCATGCCCAGCTAATTTTTTGATTTATTGTAGAGATGAGGTCTCACCAAGTTGCCCAGGCTGTTCCCAAACCTGTGGGTTCAGGCAGTCTTTTTTACCCTGGCCCCCAAAAGTGCTGGGATTACAGACTTGAGTCACCATGTTCAGTCTTGAAAATTTTTTTAAGAGGACTAAATTATTAACTATTCAAATTAATTAATTAAAAATTTAGAATAGAAAAACCTTTCTCATCTAAAATTAGTTTTCCTTAATGTTGTATAGAAGAAGTTTCTTTCTCAAATCATAAAAACCAGAAGGAAATAAGTAATGACGTTTCTACATTTTAAACAGAAACAATGTTTTATAAAATAAATGTCTAGAAATATTAAGAATTAATTGCTAAATGGAACACCAGCAGTCTTTCACAACAGAGGTGGATCGCAGAAGCCAGGCCAGGTGCTGATGCCAGACTGTTCTTTTTCACTTCATAAGTGACTTGAGGGATTCTCATTCTCACTGCTCCTCCTTTGTTAAGTGGGAAAACCTAAAATGTGGTTCTACATTATTCGTATTTTCCTTTCCAGTAATCAGGATTGCTTTCAATATCCATCCATTCTTAAGCTCTATGATTTTTTTCTGCTTTCTCTCTCAAACAATACAAATGTAAAAATAAATTTATTTTAACAGCAGTTACTCTGGACCAGAACTTTGCTTATGTGTCTCCCAAGTAATCATTTCAAAATTCTAATAGACATTTTTTAAAAACCTCACTCTGTTTGTGGCAAACAAACAGAGAGACCTAGCGATGTAAAGTAACATACTCAAAATCATACAACTATTCATGATTAAGCCCAGATTTGAAGCTGAATGTGCTCTGATTCAAAGTTCATGTTCTTTTCTTTTCTATCAAATTACATCGATTTTAATTTACCTAGGGTAGCATTTTTCTTGCTACCAAGGAAGTGAATAAAATTACAATTGCTTATCAGGAGAGCTTTGCAAACATGGCAGTGATTTATATAAACCTTCTCAACTACTTAGAACAAAAATAGGGCTAAAACGAAAAATTTTAGGTCCAAATTAAAAAGCAAAAATCTAGACTTTTGTTCAAGCATTGTTTCTCTCAAATTCTTAGATGTATTTCTAGATAAAGACTGTCTCAGAGCAACTTTAGAGGGTAGTTAAATAAAAAGTTGACTTTCCATGTTATTCTAATCATACTTTGCCCGTGATCTTTAGAGGAACAGAGAAGCTAGTTCAAACTGGGCTGCCGCTTTTGAATTTGGGACTCATTTAAATATTATTTAAGAAGTGAAACTGGCACTCTTTTCTCAGCCTGATTTTTAATTCCTATACTAACAGACATTTCTACTAATTTGCTTAGTCCAGTGCCTCTGATTCTCCCATTTACCAGACTGGGTCTCAATAGCACAAAATCATACATGCCAAAAATCAATAAAACCCTCTTTCAAGTTTTGCAAATTAACGTAGAACAAGGTTCCATAATATTTCACCACATGACTCATTGTCTCTTAGAAAGCAGTGCCCAGATAAGGTTATAGCCCACAAATGGTTGGTGTGTTATCAGATAAAGCCACATACCAATGTCAGGGGACCTATTCATCCCAGTGGTACATCTCTCTGTGTGTTCTGATTGTCATCCCAAGGGCATCTTGGTGTCTACTGCAGCGCTCAGGTTCACGATAATAGTGGCACTGAATTTCTCTTGATGTGATTAACTGTTGATTTTTCTTTCAAATTCTTCTAAAGAAATCTCTGCCCTAAAACTAAACTGCCAAGCAGAGTCTCTTCCTTTAAAAAGTGCTCTTCCAGAATGTCCTTTTAATGACTCACAATCACACTTCCTGAGCTGTACTTTGCATCCATTTCCTGATAAAAGCAAGTCACTATATACTATTTATGAACACCGTACCTGGTATTGAAGAGTTATCAAAGCATGGAAGTATAATGCTAAAGTTGCCATTATTGATTTTTCTTTGTTCTCTTAATCTAACTTCTTTGCTAATTTATTAAAACACTTCATATATATGCGTATAATGTAAACTGATAACTAAGACATGGTGATAATAATTCATAATAATTCATAATCACTTCAAATAATTCATAATCACTTCAAATAATTCATAATCACTAAGATGTGAAGGAAAGACGGGCAGGGATGGTAGGGATTGTGTTTGGGATAGTGTAAAATGTCATGAGACTGTAAGGTAAAGATCACACAAAAAATACTCTTTGGGGAGGAAGAAGTGAAAAGTCATTGGGAAAGGTTTCATATAGGAGATAATCTTGTAATAACTACATATCTGGGTTGCCCAAGCTATATATGACCATTTACAGGTAATATACTGATTCCAAGAGAGAACAAATAGCAGGAAATAGCCTTGTGATGATAAAGGTTTGTTCTATAAATGATGCATGCTATACCTTATGTCCTTCTAAACAAGTCTCACACTGCTCAAAATTTAACTCTCACAACTGTTCTGTGAACTAGCTAGGGCAAAAATATATATACCTTATTTTATAAGAGGGTGCCAAAAATATATACACATTTCAAGAAAGAAAAAAGCTGTATTAAAATTGTAATACTAAATATATAACTGCCTGTCACATGGTGACACTAGCATTCATTTGAATGTCATATTACGCAATGCTACCTCAATTCAATGCAACCTTGAAAAGTAATATATAGATAACATCTCTTAAGTGTGTATCCATTTTTTTGACACCCACAGTAGAGGAAAATACCGAGGCCCAAGGAGGATAAGTAACTTGCCCAGGATAAGCAGAAACTCAGTGGTACCTCTAATTTCCAGTTGTGATAAGAGAACAAGAAGAGAAAAAGTATGAGGAAGCATAATACAATCATGTTTCCATGGCATAAGTGCCTATAAAATAGATCAAGACAATGTATCAATTGAATTTGCTCTTCCTGAGTGTCAAAAGCAAACTTGGGCTAATTTGAATCCACAGACAATTTAGGCTGTTAAACCAAGAGACAAAATAGGCTGTTGGGAAGCTCACACATGCCAAGGAATAGTTAAACCATAAGACCTCAATGAGAACAGAAAGCAAAGTCACAAAGACATCACTTGCAGAAAGTAATTGTGGACCTTCTCTGGGTGCTGCAAACACTGAGCTCCAGCTGTTTGCAACCTTCTGTTAGACCTCTCAAGCGTCACAGTTTCAGGTGTTTGTGTTCTGCCTGATTGTTCTCACTTGGTTCAGGTGCCAGAAGTTTGCAAACTCCACCAGGACTTCATGAAATAGAGGAAGCATTGTCCCCTAAAAAAAACAAAACATGCTATTTCTATAAGAAAGGAAAGTAATGCTGGGTTAGGTGTTTTTGTACATAGACGTGAGTCAAACATTCACGTCCATGGAGACATAATTGCTTATGATAATGCCTGCATGAGGTTGTGGTTGCTTCCAATAATTATATCCACTGGAATTGCATGTACAGAGAAAAGCGATAGGAATATTTAGGTTTAAAATGTATTCTTTACCCCGACTATGTGGAAGCAACTGTGTTTTCCCTTGACAGTAGAGGTCAATCCCCACTGTAAATGTCATGGCCCCCTTTTGGTTCAATATCAGCCTCAGTTTCCAATCTAGTGGTCACAAGAGTGTATACGTCTCTTGGTAGAACCATTCAACATTGACCCATAAAAACCTCTGATTGAGCAGATATCAGATTCTTGAGAACAGGATTAAATATTTTTGTTTGCTTGTTTGCTTTTGAGTTGGGATCTCCCTCTGTCACCCAGGAGGAGTGCAGTGGCATGATCATGGCTCACTACAGCCCCAACTTGCAGGTCTAAGGTGATCCTCCCATCTCAGTCTCCTGAGTAGCTAGGACTATAGGTGTGTGCCACCACATCCAGCTACACTTTTAATTTTTTTGTGTAGAGATGAAGTCTTGCTATGTTGGCTAGGCTGTTCTCAATCTCCTGGATTTAAGTAATCCTCTTGCCTCGCCCTCCCAAAATCCTGGGATTACAAACATGAGCCTTGAACCACAGTGCCCGGTCCTTAAGTATTTAAAATGTGGGCTACTTTGTATAACTATAAAAGGTATCACTCCATTTCCAACCCTTAATGACTAGATCTATGTATTTTGGTCTGGGGAGAAAGAATACCAAATATTTTTTGCTGTTTCAGGGCATGTATGACCTCCCTACTTGACAGAGCAACGTTTCCCGGCTGGTATTGAAATTAAGGAGTCACTGGGCCATTTTTCTGTTCCATAAGGCCAGATATTTGTGAATGATGGTGATATATGATATGAGTACTGAACTCATGGGCATCTTCTCTTTGCCTTATAACTCACACTTTGAAAAGAGTTTTCTGGAAGGAATATTGAATGGGATATTATTATGATGCATTGTGCTAAATTCAGCAAAGGGAGAGACAAGAAAAAATGAATTCTAAACAGAAAAGCTGTCACCCCAATAAGGCAAAAAATCTGTATTGCCCTTTGTATACAAAAAGAGAGTGATTGCTGGGGGCTTGACTGGTCCCTTTCAGGTATATGTTCTATCTACAACCTTGGGATTAGTCACTGCTGCTGACCATTTAGAAACTTAAGAGTGGCGGTTAACAGGCTAGCCTTGGTAGGTGAAAGCTTGTTTTTCTGCATCCTTGTACTGCTTTTTATTGTTGCCACACTAGATAAAGTATTTATGAGGGCATTGTACTGGGGTGATTGTATAAGTTGAACCTCATTAAGATGTGGGCCTTCGTGTCCACTGGATTATTACTCGTTTCTATTATACTTTAAGGAAGACATTGACAGAGCATTCACATGGGACGCAAATACTTTCAGGCTTTGGGTCTATGCTGGAATATCCATTGGTGAATGTTTTCCAGACAACTTCCTTGTCATCAGTCTACCGATATTTCCCTGTGCAGACCCCAGTCTTTTCAGCCAGTTTGATAGGAAATTTTTACAGATTCTCACCTCAGCCATCTCATCTTCCAGACCAGTACATAGTTATCTAGATAAAAACCCACAGAAATTCTAGGAACAATGTACATAGTATGAAGGGATGTGGTCTCTTGAGTCTGTTTTGTACTTGGATCCAGTCCTACCTGTACCAGTCATCACTTCAGCAACGATGGGCAAATAATGGTTCCTCTCTGCACTATGGGGAAAAAAAGTGCCAGTGCTATTAGGAAATGTTAACATACCTTGAAACTTAAAAGAGGTCTCTTAAAGAATGGTTTTATATATAGTAAGCCCACATTGAAACTTAGATATTATTGTTTATACATTTATTCAACAAACATTTATCAAACAAATTCTATGTCAGCTTTTTTCTAAACTCAGAAACAAAGCTAATGTGAACAAATGTGATGTGAAGCAAGACTAAAATTACAGAGCCTCGCCTACCTGACCTATCCTGAAAACAGTGTGTGTAGCTGCCTTGACCTAGGGGCTTCCAGTTATCTTTCTGCTGGATGCCTGACACTGGGAAGCTCAGTCAAGAGCAGCCTTTCCCACCAGAATTTAGAGAAATCGAGAACAGGCTTTACAGCATATTGAAAAGATTCAGGTCCTTTTTCCTTCCCAAAGCTTTAGCCAAAGCTGTACGTAAAGTTTTCTGGGCTCAGTTGCAATTCAGAGTAGATGGACAAAGATTAAACAAGAATTTATTTCTCTGGAATTAAAAAGAAATGCTTTTGCCTCAGTTTTGCCAGGAGCCACTTCTGGCCCTCAGATGCCATTTGGGATTGGTTAATGTGGGTTGACATTATCCAACTTGGGAAAAGATTAGACTCCAGTGTGTGGTCTCCACTGGATGCCTGAATGCAGACTTTGAACAGTTTGCCCAATCGATAAGAACACCCATGTGCGATTTATTTGTAGAATAACCTCAAGATTCAATCTTATGACAAATACCTAGATTTTTAAGAAGTTTTTCTCTTGAAATAGCTTTCAACTTTGTGATGGGCTGAATTGTGTCCTCCCAAAACAAAGAAAAATCTGATCCTAAGTATCATCCCAGGGCATAATAAATTCAGGCTTTAGTTATAGGGTACTGAGGAGATTCGTATGTTGAAACTCAATCCCCAAGTACCTCAAAATATGACTGTATTTGGAGATTGAGCCTTTAAAGTGGTGGCTAAGTTAACAAGATATCATTGGGGTGGACCCTAATTTAACCTGACTTGTGTCCCTGTAAAAAAATGAAATTTAAACACACAAAGATACACCAAGGATGTGCAGAGACCATGAGAAGACACAATAAGAAGGTGGGCATTGTCAAGTCAAGGAGAGAAGCCTCAGGGGAAACCAAACATGCCACTTTGATCTTGGAATTCCAGCCTCCCGAGCTGTGAAAAATAAGTTTTTGTTGTTTAGGCCACTTGGTTTATGGCATTTTGTTTTGGCTGCTCTAGCAAACTGATACAGATTGACCGGTGAGAGACTTCCTGTATAATCTCCATCTATAGTACAATTATCAAAGTTACAACACTTATATTTTTGATGATATAGATATGAAGTTTCTGCAACATTTTTTCTTTCCTGCATTCCCTCTCTCTGTCTCTTAAAAAGAAAACAAAACAAAGAAAAATCTGATCCTAAGTATCATCCCAGGGCATAATAAATTCAGGCTTTAGTTATAGGGTACTGAGGAGAACCATTTTAGCCTTCTCTTAAAATGCAATATTTAATCTTCAGACTTGGAAGAGGCAGTTGACCGTTTCCAGAATATGGCAATGACTTCCTGGAATACTCACAAATATTTTCATTCCAACTGTTAGGGCTCAATATGTTCTTGATCAATGATGTAACTTTCATAGAAGAAGCTTATGAGGCTATAAATTCCACTTCTGTAACTCACCAGCTCCATGTTAATCCCAGAGCTTGTTTTCAATCATTACAAATCCACAGATCTGAAAAAATAAGCAGCATGTGATACTTTCAAAGCGTGTGTCATCCTTTGCCTTGTGGTAAGAATTTTTACATTGTTTCTTGTAAATTATCTGATTCTATTAGTAACAACTATCCTACACTGTGATTTTTTTCCCCCTCCTACTCATTCCCTGTTAAATTGTGTTATGGTAACATCTACCTGGTCTCCTACCTAGAGCTACATATGTGATTTCAGAGGTTGACAAACTGTAAGATAATTAGCTATTTCTGAATTGTGTCCCATGGGATGCTAATTCACTTCCACAAAAATGAAAAACAGTCTTAAGGTCTTTCATTTCATCTCTATTCAAAAACCAATCCAAACATCGCCATGTCTCTGAGGATCTGTTTCCTGCAGCCAACTCTTGGACACAAATCTCATTATCGGTTACAATTCTTTCTTTCCAAGAAGCAATAATAAATTTTGGCCTACTTTGGAAAAAAAAAAAAAAGAACTTATTGGAAGCATAGTGGGTAGCTCATAAATTAAACATTTTATAACCAGGGTTTGGAAAGGGCAGAAACAGGGGCCTTTCCAAAATCCTTCCACATTTTCAATTATTTCATCAGTTTGCTCAAGACTCAAATTCCCGAGAGAGAATTTCATGATCCTAGATTTTGCAAGAGATAGTGTTCGACTCCTAGATGAGGTAGGATATAACAGGAGGAGGCACATTGATGACTACCAGTACCACAGAGAATGGAGAGACAACAGTCCCCAGGGACAAGGATGGGCAAAAGGTAGGAAGGTGAAAACAACTATCGTCCCGTGTAGGATTCAGATGAGAATCTAGAAGTGAGTGAATCATAAGTGTGAAGCAAACAAGACATTTCTTCATGGGATGATGTGCGAAGATCCTAGAACTTAAAATTTTAGAATCATGGGATACGTGTGAAGATCTGCATAAGTAAATTGTGTAAAGGTGAGGTTCGCACTGCCGGGGAGTCCCTGCTTCAGGAGTGGACAAAGCACCCAAAGAGTGGCTGTGTGCCCACTATCCCTCTTCCCTTGCTCCCGCCTTTAGCAGTGCCCAGTGTCCTTCTTGCCCTCCTGTCCACGTGCCCAATGCTTAAGGCTTATGAGTGAGAACCTGCATTATTCAGTTTGTGTTTCTGTTATAGTTCCCCTAGAGTGATGGTCTCTAACTGCAGGCATATTGCTGCAAAGGACATGATTTTGTTCTTTATGGCTGTGAAATATTCCATCATGCATATGTATATTTTCTTTATCCAGTTCACTTTCAGTGGGCATCTGGGTTGGTTCCATGTTTTTGTGATTGCGAATAGTGCTGCAGTAAACATACATGTGCAGGTTTGCAAAAAGACTTTTTAAAAATAATGGAATAGAATGAAATACATTCTTATTTTATTTTTATTTTTATATTTAATTTTTTTTTTCCAAGTTGGAGTCTCACTCCATTACCCAGGTTGGAGTTCAGTGGCCTGTTCACAGCCACCGCAGCCTTGACCTGCTGAGCTCAGGCAATCCTTCTGCCTCAGCCTCTTGAGTAGCTGAGACTACAGGCATGCACCACACACCTGGCTAATTTTTATTTTTAATTAATTTTTTTGAGTTGGCATCTCACTCTGTCTCCCAGACTGGAGTGCAGTGGCACACTCACGGACATCCCAGTGTCGACCTGCTGGGCTCTGGTGATCCTTCTGCCTCAGCCTTCCAAGTAGCTGGAACTACACGTGTGCACTACCATACCCAACTAATTTTTTTTATTTATTGTAGAGACGAGATCTTGCCAAGTTGCCGGGCTTGGTCTCAAACCCGTGGGTTCAAGCTATCCACTCACCTTGGCCCCCCAAAGTGTGAGGATGACAGGCTAAGCCACCAAGCCTGGCCTTTAATTTTGTATTTTAAAGATATGTGGTACAATTCAGAATTAGGTAGATAACTGGTGATCGCACTGGTAAAGTTTGGGCCTTCCTTTGGTCCCCACTTCACCTGGTTTGAGATCAGGTGCCATCATTGTTGTTATATGCCCCCACATCCCTCCCCTGGCAGTATCCGACTACTGCCAATTCCTTTCTTAGAGTATTATGATAAATGTTCAGGATCTGCTTACGAGTGAGAACATGTGGTACTCAAGCCTTTGTTTCTGTGATAGATGACTGAGTATGATAGACTCTAAATTCATCCAAGTCACTGCGAAGTTCATAATTTTGACCTTCTTTATGGTTGCATAATATTCCATCATACATATGTCATCAAAGAAATGCAAATTAAAACCACACTGAGATACCACCTAACTCCAGTCAGGATGGCCATTATCGGTAACTCAAAAATCAACAGATGCTAGAGAGAACATGGGGAAAAGGGGACACTTCTGCATTGTTGCTAGGAGTGTAAACTAATACAACCTCTGTACAAAAAGACATTTTCAAGGGTTCATATTTTTATAGTAAAATGCCAGCAGTGCCCAATTTTCCCTTTCCATATTTCTAGAAATTTTTACATTAAAAGGTCCCCAAATAAAAGTTTAAATTAAAACCGGCATAAAAATGGAAACATGAATCAATAACCTTTCATATTGCAGAGGAAATTTCATTAGGAAAAGTTAGAACAAATCCCTTAGGCAGAATAGCAGAGCTGTAAGTAGAAAAACACTATACAAAATGTCCACCAGACTACACAAACAGCAGAGGATCATAGATTTTTGCGCACAGGTGTTGCTTTTAATGAGACCAAGACTACCATTCTCACTTTTCCTTTATAACTCACTACATTAGCATCTATTTTTTCCTCAATACCTCAAACATATTTTTTACTCAGATTTTTACTTTCATAAGCTTATTCAAAGGCAATAATCACTGTTATAAATAACATCTTTATATGAAGATGTACAACTATATATAGAATGAAAAGGTTAATAAAAGACCATGCCAAACAGATTTTTAAAGGCCATTTCTGAGAAAAAAAATAAACATTTTAAAGTATCAAACACAAAGAGAATAAATGTCAGTAAAGTAGCAGTACAACAATGACCACAGGATAAGAAACATATTTGACAACAATGTTAGATAAAGAAGACTATGCAGTATTAAAAGGGGACTTCACAAATTTCAGGGGAAAATGGGATTACAGACAGAAATGAAAAATATAAAATTTATTTTTTAACACAAACCCCATTGAAGTCAAAGGAATTTTGCAAGAGATGATACCAGCACGTAGTCCATCCCTAAGGAACTGAGAGTTCTGGGAATTTAATCACGTCTATGCAGTCTTTCTTACATTATTAACTAAAGAAAAATGATTGCCCTTTACAGATTTTTTTTTTAAGATTAGGAAGCAAAAGGCAATCAGAAGGAGTCAAGTCAGAACTGGAAGGGAGGTGCCTGATGATTTTCCTTCAAAATTCTGGCAAAATTGCCCTTGTTTTATGAGAGAAATGAGAAGGAGCATTGTTGTAGCAGTGACAACTCTCCGATGAAGATATCCCAGGTGTTTTTCTGCAAAACTTTGACTAACTTTCTCAAAACACACTCGTTATAAGCAGATTTTATGGTCTTTTGGAGCTTCAGAAAGTCAACAAGAAAAACGCCTTGAGCATCCCAAAAAAACTGTTGCCATGACCTTTGCTCTTGACTTATCTACTTTTGCCTTGACTGGACACTTTCACTTCTTGGTTGCCATAGCTGTGATCATGTTTTGTCTTCAGGGCCATACTGGCTAAGTCATGTTCATCTCCTGTCATAATTCTTTGAAGATGTGCTTCAGGATCTTGATCCTACTTGTTTAAACTTTCCATTGAAAGCTCTGCTCTTATCTACAGCTGATCTGGATACAATGGTTTTTGGCACTTAATTAGTGGAAAGTTTGCTCAATTTTAACGTTTTATTCAGAATTGTGTAAGCTGATCTAAATGAGATGTCAATGGTGTTGGTTATTACTTCTGTTGTTGATCACCAGTCCTTTTCAATTTGGACATGAATAAGATTTTTTCCTCACAAATTGATACAGATGGTCCACCATTATAGGCTTCATCTTCAATGTCATCTTGTATCTTTTTAAAACCAATGATCCATTTGGAAACTGCTGTTCTTCGGGGTACTGTCCTCATACTCTTTTCATAGAGCATCAATTATTCCACTATTCTTTTACCTAAGCTTCACTGTAAATTTGATGAATATTCTTGCTTCAGTTTTAACAGAATTCATGCTGCTACAATAGGAGCTCTTTCTCAAACTGATGTTTTATCCTTCTTAGTACCTTAAACTAGATTCTATTCAGACATGTTATAACAAGTTAGTGTAAGTTTATTTCAGTGCAAAAAAAAATGCAATTCAGTCATAATTTTTTTTCATAATATGCATTTTTCATAAACTTTTGAAGTCCTCTTTTATGTTCAGGGTAGTAAAATAGAAAAAAATTAAAGATAATTTTAGATCCAGAAAAGCAAAAGAAAAATCATGTGTTCAGTCATACAAGACTTCAAAAATTTCACCATGTTTTAACCCTCTCTGGAAGTGTTGGGGAAGAAAGTATACCAGCAAGAAGAGAAACAAAAATAGAGGATACTCAGAAATGTGAGCAAGTAAGTATCTCGATCATGGTAACTATTATCTAAATAAACAAGACCAAAAATATATACAAGTGACAACCCAGATCTGAAATCCTAGATAAAAATATGTTAGGGGACAGGGAGTTGGTAGAGTAAAAGACCAGAGGGCAGAAACACCTTGCTGGGGTAGTCATGTAGTTTGAAGTTAAAATAAACTGGTAAGTTTAACAAACTGGTGGGTAAAAATAAATCAAAATATGGATTACTATTAATTAAGGATAACTACCTGAAGAAGAAGAGAAGATTAAGTAGACTTTGAACTTTCACAAAAGCAGAAAAAACATGAGGTATCTCATGAGAGAGAGGAAAGAAGGAAGAAGAAGGCATGCTAATGAAAACTACAAAATATAATGGCGAAACTGAGTTCTGATAAAACAGCATACAGACTTCTGATTCTGGCTAACAAGGAATAAATTAAACCAGATTTACCCTCCTAAGTTAAACACCTAGAAAATGAGACAAAATATGAAAAATAATGATTTTCAGACCTCAGATAGCAGGCAATGTAGGACTTTCATCCCTGAAAGAAGACAAAGCATCAATGTGAGCCTAGGATTGCACCAGTTTACTACCTGAAGGCAGTTTCCAAAGTGCAGCAGAGTGAGAGGTACCCCAAGTCTGACAATTTCACTGAATTGAGGAGGCAGATTCTGGAGTTTGGCAAGACCACGACAAAGTATTGAAGAACTGGGAGCTGAGAGAAGGAGAAGGGGGTGGGGGGCGGGGGGTGAGGAGAGGGAGGGGGGGAAGAAGGGAGAAATAGAGAAAGCCAGAAACAGAGAGAAATTCTCACACACACACACACACACACACACACACACACAGAGAGAGAGAGAAATGAAGAGGAGAGAGAGAGAGACAGAAAGGGGGGAGAGAGAAAAAAGAAAGAAGAAAGAAAGAAAGAAAGAAAGAAAGAAAGAAAGAAAGAAAGAAAGAAAAGGAGAAAGAAAGAAAAAGAAAAGAGAAAGAAAGAAATAAAAAGAAAGAAAGAAACATCGTGAAAGAGAAAGAGACAGAAAGAGATATTTATACATATACATAGAAAGATAATAAGAGAATGATAGCATGTTCCTGTAGTTCTGGCTACTTGGGAGGCTGAGGCGAAAGGATTGCTGGAGCCCAGTAGGTTGACGCTGGGGTGGTCATGAACGTGCGTGCCACTGCACTCCAGCCTGGGTGACGAAGTGACACTCCAACTCAAAAAAAAAAAAAGAAAAAGAAAGAGAATGACCTGAAAACCTGAAGAAGGAACCCTGGAGTACTTTGGTGAACATAGACATGTGCAGTGGGAGAGAAAACGAACCCAAGACTGGAAATAGAACCCCCAGAAAATAGTAAGAGAAAGAAGCGGGCTGACAATTCCAGCAGCTCATACAGGACTGAGGGTAATCGTAGGGCATGAAGGCAGAGGGCAGAAAATTGAGATGAGCACTGTCTTAGTAACTGGGGTTCATGGAAACTTAGACACAGGCTGCTCTGGACCTGCCCTATGAAAGCTTAAAAGCTTGTTTGAAACGGTCCATCATAGTTCAAAGGATCTCACTAATTTCAACAAACTTACTCCAACGACATTCAGTGCTATTCAAAGGAAAACAACAAAATCTACTCTCCTCCCCAAAACAAAACAAAACAGAAAATTCCCAACATCTGACATCCAATAAAATGATCAGGCACTCAAAGGAACAGGACACTGTAACCATTAATCAGGATAAAAATCAACAGTAGAACTAAGAATGAGGTATATAGGAACCAGACGACAAAGATGCTAAAACAGATATTATAAATATGCTTCATATGCTTGTCAAGAGTGTACAGAAAAACATGACCATAATAGAGAAATGTAAGTTATAAGAATATGAAAATAAAAATCCTATAGGTGAAAAAAATATAATTAGTAAGATTAAAAACAAACACAGCAGAGGAAGGTAAGTGGAGATAAGATACCTCAGAACAAGGGATTGGTGATTAGTGACCTTGTAAAGACAGCAGTAAAAATGATCCAAATACAGAACACAAAGATAGAAATGCAAAGATATCAGTGATCAGCGGTACCATATAAAGTGAGATAATCAGCTGAGGGTTACACGGAAAGAGATTCTTTCCAACTTACTTTTCAAGTATTTTGAAAAAAATGCTTAGAGAAGAATATGCAAACTTACAGTCCAAGCAGAGCAAGATATTAATGGCAACTATAAAGATACATCATATGTGTCCCGATCCAAATCTGACAGTAGTTTATTCTGCTTTCATGAACTTCTTAACTCATTTTGAGATGAGCAATTTCATTCTGCAGTCAATCCATACAGTGGATGTCAGGACGTTTCCCTTCCTTAAGAAGATGGTTTTGGAGCCGAGAGGCAATGAGAGATTTCTGTGAGTGATATGGTGAGGCAATAGCAGAACTGGGATCACAATTCACCTCTTCCACATGTTGAATGTTGTACTTGGCTGAATGTAGTCCATATGTTCTTCTTTGTGTTTCTGACATCCTTTAGCCTGCTTTTGCTCCATTGAGGAAGCTCCCTAAACAGATTCAGTATGTAAAGTACGGGAGAATTAGAAGTATTTGAAGATATAGTATTATAATCAATCAAGCTAAAAAAATTTTTTTTTCTGTTTTCAACATTCTACCTCATCCAAAATACTCCAAACACATTGGTTAAGTCAGACTGTAACCAGGTAGGAGATACCCAAGTCTGTGTTTCTAAATACAGTTTACAGAACTTAGGTTCAAATAAAGTTTAAAATGTGTCAAGACAGTCAAGTCTTCCCAAGTCCAGGCAGGGACTAGCTTTCCGGTTAGGTGCAGTCCAGATGTTCTCTTTCGATGTTAAAGATAATATAAATTAAAGTAATTCTTAGTCCCATTGTCTTCAGTCACTGTCTCTGTGTGGTTAAAGGAACTCTTCCAATAGTGATCTATCATAGAGGATGTATTTCTAGAATTGTCTTCTTTTTTCTTCCCTTACCTTAATTACATGTAAAGAATCAAATGTTTTTTTTGTGTCTATTGAAAAAGGAACAAATAATTTGGTTTCCAGACCTATTTTGTCTCATTGTGATGCTGGATGAGATGCTCCACATTGAAGTGTAATTTGACTATTGATGAAATAATCTGTACCACTGTGTCCTACTGGTATTTATAATAATTTTCTAGCACTGTCTCTTGAACTTGGCTATCACCAGAAAGTTTCAGAGGACTGCGGGCTTCCACAACTTATTGGATTCCAATTAGAGTAACTGCATTTTTTTCTCCAAATAAAACACTTTTTATAAATGAAAGAAGCAATATTAATCATTATTTTTGGACAATAGACTGAAACTGAGATTTTCTGAGGCAAACCAGGATCTAATGTCTGGCACCAAATAAGGTCAAACCTACAATTAGCATCGGCTACAGGGCAGTACAAGTTGGATATTAAGCAATATTTTTCTTTCCCCAAACCAGTTAATTTCCCTATTTTCACATCTTTATATTATACCATAATTCTCCTAGACTCCCTGGTCTAGCAGAGTTATTTTTATGTACTTATCGTTCTTTTACTTGGAATAGCTATTCATTGATCAAGCCTATTTGTTGGTCCGGAGCTCCGATATCTCTTGGATCAATACAATCTCTTTACTGTCAGCCTTCTAGTTTAAAGCCATTAATAACTGGAAAGCAAACTAAATCTCAAACTGAAATGCCCCTAAAATAAATTTTCTAAACGTTTGTCTAACTGGCAAGTCATGTAGATAATTTCGACTGCTTTTTAGATAAATATGTATCTTGGGTAAATAATGCTTCATTTTTGTCCCGCCACACACACACCCCATTCTCGCTGGTATCATAGTATTTTGTTTCTGCTGAACCCCTTTCTCAGGATGCCTTTCAAGGTGAGGAACAATCTGGTGGCAAGAACACAGACTCTGTCATAATCCCCCCCTTATTTGGTGTGTAGTTCAGGGCAAGTTACTTAACTTCTTTTTGCCTTGTCTCCCCCAGCTTGAGAAAGCTAGGTGCTGTTGACATTTCAGTTCAGATCACCCTTTGCTGTGGGAGACTGCCCTGTGCACTGCAGGATGTTAAGCTTCATCCTTGACCTCTACCCACTGGATGCCAGGAGCATCCCTCCCCAATAGCGACCCAAAAAAAGATGTTTCCAGAAATTTCCAAATGTCCCCAGAATCAAAATTGCCTCTGAGAACTTCTCTATTAAGCAGGGCTAATTACAGTTCAGATCTTTGGGGCTTTTTCTGAAAATTAAATATTTAACACATTAAACCTGCTTTGAAGAGAGCTAGCATATGAAAAGAACTATGTAAATGCTAACATATTAGCTTTCACAGACTCAGACTCACCTTTCGTTCCAGAGGTAAGAAAACTTATAAGTGCCTTGTAAAAATGTGTTCCTTTCTGCTACAATATATTTTGAGAGATAAGATTCTCATTCTTGTCAACATTCCTTTTTTTTTCAACAATGATACTGTTACTCTTTCACCTCTGTATTTTCTTCTTTTACTTGTGAATACAACATATCTACCCCTCCTATGTCCTAACAGAATCATACCAGATTATCAGTGAAAAGACTGAGGATCTACCAAAGATCAGAGGAGACTGGGAGACCTCACAGCTAAATGTAATGTGGTGCCTGAATTGAATCCTGGAACAAGATGAGGGCCTTAATTAAAAACCAGTAAAACTCCAAGTGTGGAATGTAACTAATAATAATGTCCCTGGACAACCCCTTTGGATCCCCTCCCACTGTGGGAGCTTTTCTTTCCTCTCAATAAATCCTGCTTTCTAAAATTAAATAATCCTAATCATAATAATGATAATAACGTGCCACTGCCAGTTTCTAAAATGTACCATGATGTCACAAAGTGTCAACAGCAAGGTAAACTAGACTCACAAGTTTGCTAAGGTTGTTATAGCAAACTGCTACACGATTGTTGCCTTAAACAACGATGGAAATTTGCTTTCTCACAATTCTGGAGATTTTAAGCTTAAGATCAAGGTGTCAGCGACCTTGGTTTTCTTCAGAGGCCTTGTTTTTTGGCTTACAGATGGCTGTCCCTGTGTCTGTGTATGTGTGTTCTCATTTCCTCTTTTTATAGGACACCAGTCATATTAGATTAGGACCTGCCTTTATGACTTCATTTTTTCTTTTTCTTTTTCTTTTTTTTTTTTGAGTTGGAGTCTCACTTTTGTCGCCCAGCCTGGAGTGCAGTGGCATACTCACAGCCACCGCAACCTCGACCTGCTGGACTTAGGCAAGTCTTCCTCCTCAGCCTTACAAGTAGCTGAAACTACAGAAACACGCCACCACGTCTGGCTAGTTTTTGTGTGTGTGTGTGTGTGTATGTATGTCTGTGTGTGTGTGTGTGTGTGTATGTGTGTGTGTGATTTATTGTAGAGACCAGGTCTCACCAAGTTGCCCAGGCTGGTCTTGAATCCCCGGGTTTAGGCAATCAATCCTCTCACCTCGGCCTTTCAAATTGCTGAGATTACAGACTGAGCCATTGCGCCCAGCCCATTTTTTCTTATTATATCTTTGAAGGCTCTATCTTCAAATACAGTCACATTCTGTGGATATGGAAGTTACAATTTCAACATAGGAACTTGAGGAAAACCAATTCAGCCCATAACACAAGATAAAGAAGCTGCTATACCTTCATTACCATCTTTGCAACATTTCTGTAAGTTTTAAAATTATTTAACACTAAAAAAGTTTTTTTTTTTAAGTTAAAAAATTTACTAGCTTTTAGCAAAATCACATTTTTCCCCTTTTTGGTAAAAATGAAAACCCGTTTAAATTTAAAACAAAGAATAATGCAAGTATTCTTTTTATGCATGAGTTCCTTTACCTTAATTATCACTCGGCCACCTCCACAGTGTTTGTTATACTTGTTTATTTTTGTGATGTATTAAAAATGCAGCTGTGGCCCATATGTCTTTGGACACAGAAACAGAACTCTTATGTGTAATTAACCAGTGAAGCTCTGTGTAAGATAGCTTAGATTTCGTCAAACTAAGCTAACCCTTTCACGACTGTTCCTTTTTGTCATCTTGGACAAGTCACCATTGATCTTTATTTCCATTTACATCTACTTCTAAGAGCAATAACTACTATTTCTACTCCAAAACAATTGTAATAACCAGTGAGATGTAGGGAATGGTCACTATTAAGATCATTATTTGATCACTATTTCTCAACTCAGCTTGCCAGATGTGAACAGTTTGGAAGGGGTTTTCATTGTGTTTGATTAAACTTTCTTTTTTTTTTTTTTTTTTAATAATTAGTCAGTATTTTTATTATAGTTTTGTGGGGTACAGTTAAGGGTTAGGTGTACAATTACGTTTCATTCAGACACCCTGTTGATAAGAGGTGTTTTCATTAAATAGAATTGTATGTGACAAGGCTGGGGACTATTTCCATTTTATCTCTTTGCTTATGGAAGAATATTTACAAAAGCTTGTACCATAGTGTTTCTCTTCTCTTCTCTTCTCTTCTCTTCTCTTCTCTTCTCTTCTCTTCTCTTCTCTTCTCTTTTTTGAGTTGGAGTCTCACTGTCGCCCAGACTGGAGTGCAGTGACCAATCCCGGCCACCGCAGCCTCGCCTGCTGGACTCCGGCGATCCTTCCGCCTCAGCCTTCCAAGGAGCTGGAACTACAGGCGCGCGCTACCATGCCCAGCTCATTTTTTGATTTATTGTAGAGAGGGGTCTCGCCAAGTTGCCCAGGCGGGTCTCGAACCTGCGGGCTCAGGCAATCCACTCACCTCAGCCTCCCAAGGCGCGGGATTACAGACTGAGCCACCGAGCCCGGCCGATAGTGTTTCTGACGCACTATATCAAACATCTTCTTTTCATTGGTCCCTGATGGAGAATCAAGTCGCCCTTAGAATTTCCAAGGCCTCTGAGGGTGTGAGTGATGTGAGGAGTTCCTCTCTCTATGCTTTCTGAAATGAGAATTTTACCTCCAACAACCTCCGGGAAAAAAAAGGTCAAGACTCTCTATAACTCACGTCTCTTTCCTTGAGTTAGTATAAACCAAATATCCCTCCAAGACCCAAGTTTCTTCCAGGACTTAACCAATCACAAGAGAAAAACAAAATTAGAAAGACCATTCACGTTAAAACATGTCGAGTATCACATGCTGTCACTCATAAGTGAAACTTGAACAACTATTGTAATACTATAAGGAAAGGATACTATAAGGAAAGGAATTACACGTTGAGCTCCGCGCCTTGGGAGGCCGAGGTGAGTGAATTGCCTGAGCCTGCGGGTTTGAGACCCGCCTGGGCAACTTGGCGAGACTTCATCTCTACAATAAATAAAAAAAAACAATTAGCCGGGCGTGGTTGTGCACCTGCAGTTCCAGGTCCTTGGAAGGCTGAGGCAGAAGGATCACTGGAGCCCAGCAGGTCGAGGCTGCGGTGGCCGGGAGCAGCCACTGCACTGTGGTCTGGGTGATAGAGTGAGACTCCAACTCAAAAAGAAAAAAAAAAAAGGATTGGCAGTAGTGGGAAACTGCAGGGGTGCCGCGGATGGTGGGGTGGGAGGCCAGACTGGCAGTAGTGGGAATCGGCCTAGGGAAGGGGAGGGTACACCTCATCAACAAGGGTATCTCCATAATGAACACTTGTATACCTAAACCTGAGTTGTACCCCACTTCTTTAAAATAAAAAAATTAAAAGTTAGAAAAAAATATATAATTTACAGTGGGATTCCAGATTGCCATTGAGAGCTCAGAGCAACACAAAAGGAATTTCCTTTAACATTTCAAAACCACTCCCAGCTGATTTTTTGTTTTTATTTTATAACAAGATTGATGCACTTTTAAATTTCTAAACTCCTCTGTTTCTGTCACTCTCTAAGCTCAAGTTAAAATCTGCTCAGGGATTCAATCCCATAGATCTCAGAATGTTTTCATATTGTTCTTTCTCATGTACAAGGCAATACTCTAGAGTTTCTGTGTACCTTATTCTGTAAAGCTTATGTGCCCTGATTAGTATGATATTTTACATTCTTGGGTTTGAATTAGCTTCATCAATTCCTGACTTATATGTTTATACAAATGTTAACATTTGTGATTTTATTTCAATTTTTACCAAATAGGGATAATTACACCTGCTGTATAAGGTGTTAATGGCAATTGCTTTACCTACGTGATAACAATACCTGGAACAGAGGAGATGCTCACTAAATGCAAGTCATTTTTATTTGATTATGATGCAGTTGCTATAGTTTGTCTTTGAAATATAACAAGCACATCTTTCCCTAAGCAGGCATATCTGGTGCAAAAGAAAAGAGCGCCAGGCTTGGAGAAAATTACTAGTGATTCAAATATATTGTCAATATCATGAGTGTAGTTCATAAACAGTGCCCATGGACTACAATAGATTGGGTCCTTGTTTTGTGTTTGTAAATCTTTTTCTGTCCAAGGAAGACAATTGGGAATAATTTGGAATATATGGGGCTTATCAGCCTAAAATTCTGTGGTCTCAAATTGGCTCTGAATTTGCTAATTATACAAATATTGGTCATGACTTTGATTTTCCAAAATCATAAACATTTTCCTCATAGAAGACAAAATACTTTATTCACAGACAAAGAAAGAGGAAAGAAGACCTCACCATGAAGAGAGCATGCCACTTTGTTGGGTCGAAGTGAAGGAAAAACTCAGTTAAAATATTAATAATTACAATTCAAAAGGCAAAGGAATAACTTGTCTTGAGATAGAAAGAGTGTGTCTCCAACAATCATACTTCCTCAGGAAATTCAGCAAAAATTGAAGTAGTTGGAAATGCTCGTTTCAGTTTTGCCATTAAATGAAGAGTGGTGAACAACAGCAACAATAAAAGAAGGGGATAAAATCAGTCAGAGGAAAAGAGAGATTTCCCTAAAACAATGAATACATAATTTCTTTTTTTTTTTTGAGGGGGAGATGGTCAGGAATAAATGAAAAGGGAAACGGAGTGCATTAAAAAAAAAAAGATGAAGACTGGGCTCAGTGGCTCAGCCTGTCATCCCAGCACTTTGGGAGGCCAACGAGAGTGGATTGCCTGAGCCCGCAGGTTCTAAACCAGCCCGGGCAACTTGGTGAGACCTCATCTCCACAATAAAGCAAAAATGAGCCAGTCATGATAGCATGTACCTGTAGTTCTGGCTACTTGGAAGGCTGAGGCGGAAGGATCACTGGAGCCCAGCAGGTCAATGCTGGGGTGGCTGTGAGCATGCCACTGCACTCCAGCCTGGGCAACAGAGTGAGACTCCAACTCAAAAAAAAAAAAAAGATGAAGAAGAGGAACAAAATTAAATATCACTAGACCATAGTCCAAAGTAATAAAACAGAGGCAGGTAGACATATCCCCATGGAGGACTGCCTGAAAGGACTTTACCAAAAGCAACTAGGTCCAGAATTCTGCTGAAAAGCAATGTTTTAATATCACTGGTAGTCTATAATAAGAGTAATGAGAGAACAACCTTTAAAGACTGGAACGGTAAAACCAATGGTTCCAGAAAGTCTGGATAGATTTGAAAGGAAATATTTCAATACTCAAAACAATATAGGAAGGTTTTTTCCATTACCTATACAGGTAGTTACAATAGCTCTTGTGTCTTAAAAGAATATGCCCAAGATATTTATGGAATTATGACTTAAGTAAAATTGCAGTGAAGATGAGAATGCATCTTTGCCTGAAAGTTGTGCAGGGCAAGGACAAAGTGACTCCAGGTCAAAGTTGAATGATTTTGACCTGACGGGAAACTACCTCCTTCTGGGCAGAGTTATATCACTCTGAGAGGTGAAATTGAGCAAGATTTAGGTGAGCTATACATGTCTTTGGTAGACTTAGAACTTTCTCATCAGAGAAGGATACAGATTATGATTTTGGTAGCAAGCTCTAGAAGAGTATGTTAGAAAGGTGAATGTTTGGACCAAAAATTAAGGGAAAAGAGAAACATTATACTGAAATCCGTCGAACAGTGCTGGGTTTACGTGGGATAGTAAGGGAAATGGCCCAATTTTTAAAACATTAAACCATTAGAAGCGCAACTGAGCCTTGTTGAAAGGACAGAAGAACAACAAAGAGAAATGAGATCATAGGCATCTTGATGACAAAAATACATTATAGAATGATTGGACATTCCATATTTCTTTTTTTATTTTTTATTTTAATTTTAAAGATGTGGGGTACAATTCAGATTTAGGTATGCGAGTATTTATCATACAGGTAAAATTTGGGCCTCCCTTTGGTCCCCACTTCCCCTGGTTTGAGATCAGGTATCCTTATTGATATTATGTGCTCCCCTCCCTCCCCTGCAGTGTCCTACTATTTCCAATCCCTTTCTTACTGTGTTATGGTAAATGTTCAGAGTCAATTTATGAGTGAGACCATGTGGTACTCAGATCTTTGCTTCTGTGATAGATCACTAAGTATAATAGACTCTAAATCCATCCAAGTTGCTGCAAAGTCCATAATTTTATTCTTTATGGCTAATAATATTCCATCATGTATATGTACCACATTGTTTTTTACCCAGTCCAGTTTCGATGGGCAGCATGGTTGGGTCCATGTTTTTGCTATTGTGAATAGCGCTGCAATAAACATGCGCATACCAACATCATTCTTCTCAGACCTGGAAACAATACAGAAATTCATATGGAAATGTAAATGAACATGAATAGCCAAAACAATTCTTTTTTTTTTTTTTGAGTTGAAGTTTCTCTCTGTCACCCAGACTGGAGTACAGTGGCCGCTCTGGGCCACCACAGCCTCGACCTGCTGGACTCAGGCGATCATCTGCCTCAGCCTTCCAATTAGCTGGAACTACAGGTGCGCACTACCCCACCCTGCTAATTTTTTGATTTATTGTAGAGATGAGGTCTCGCCAAGTTGCCCAGGTGGGTCGCGAACCCTCAGGCTCAAGCAATCCACTCACCTCAGCCTCCCAAAGCGCGGGATTACAGGCTGAGCCACCAAACCCGGCTAGCCAAAACAATCCTTAGCAAAAGAAACAAAGTAGAAGGTATCACACACTTCCAGACTTTAAACTTTACTATAAAGCTACAATAATCAGAACAGCCTGGTGTTGGTACAAGAACAGGCATATAGACAAATGAAACAGGATAGAGACTCCAGAAGCATAACCTCAATTTCTCAACCAACTAATCTTTGACAAAGCCTCCAATAAAACCAACACTGGGGAAAGGAGAACTCATTCAGTAAATGGTGCTGGGAAAACTAGCTGATCACATGCAGAAGGAAAAAGGACCCCTACCTATCACCATACATAAAAATCAACTCCAAAAGGATCAAAGATCTAAACACAAATCCTCAAATGTTAAAAATCTTAGAAAATGCAGGAGACACCATTATGGAAATCAAAATAGGTAACCAATTCCTGATCAAAACCTGTAAAGCTCATGCCATTAGAGATAAGATTGACAAGTGAAACCCCATCAAACTGAAAAGCTTCTGCAAAGCAAAAGAAACCATCAAGAGCTCGGCTTGTTGGCTCAACCTGTAATCCCGTGCCTTTGGGAGGCTGAGGTGAATGGATTGCCTGAGCCCACGGGTTCGAGACCCGCCTGGGCAGGTCTCGAACCTCATCTCTATAATAATATAGAGACCTCATCTCTATAATAAATCCCAAAATCAGCCGGGTGTGGTAGCATGCGCCTGTAATTCCGGCTACTCAGCAGTCTGAGGTGGAAGGATCGCTGGAGCCCAGCAGGTCGAGGATGCGGTAGCCGGGAGTGGCCACTGCACTCCAGTCTGGGTGACAGAGTGAGACTCCAACTCAAAAAAAAAAAGAAAGAAAAGAAAAGAAACCATCGAGAGAGGGTTGGGAAAAATATTTGCACATGGAATGGGAACAAATATTTGCCAACTACATATCTGACAAAGGCCTAACATCCAGGATCTACAAGAAACTCAAACGTGCCAGAAGGAAAAAAACAGCCCCGTTAAAAAGTGGGCACACAAATCCAGGACATAGAAGACAAAAAGATAATACAAAAAAATCAATGAAACAAAAAGCTGGTTCTTCAAAAGGTTAAACAAGATTGATGGTCCCCTAGCTAGACTGACCAAGAAAA
>NW_007247791.1:194083-195663 GCF_000164805.1 Carlito syrichta | reverse complement strand
ACAGCAGCAGAAAAAGCTTTTGATAAAATCCAGCACCCCTTCTTGATAAAAACCCTTGAACATCTAGGTATATGGGGAACATGCCTCAAAATAGTAAAAGCCATCTATGAGAAACCCACAGCCAGCATACTCCTCAATGGACAAAAATTAGAACCAATCCCCCTGAAAACTGGAACTACACAAGGATGCCCACTCTCATCCCTCCTGTTCAACATAGTATTGGAATTCCTGGCTAGAACAATAAGAGAAGAGGAGGTAATCAGGGGTATCCAAATAGGAAAAGAGGAAGTCAAGTTATCTCTCTCTGCAGAAGATATGATTGTGTACCTTGAAAACCCAAGAGAATCTGTCAAAAGCCTCCTTACATTGATAAAGGCCTTTGGCAAAGTCTCAGGAAACAAAATAAATGTACAAAAGACAATCGCATTTCTCTACATCAATAATAAACAAACAGAACCCAAATAAAAAACACAATCCATTCACAATAGCCACAAAAAAAATGAAATACCTTGGCATCTTCCTAACCAGAGATGTGAAAGATCTCTACAATCAAAATTACCAAACGCTGCTCAAAGAAATCAAAGATGATGCAAACAAGTGGAAAAATATCCCATGCTCATGGATTGGAAGAATCAACATTGTGAAGATGTCCATCTTACCTAAGGCAATCTACAAATTCAATGCAATACCCATCAAATTACCAGCAACATTCTTCTCAGACCTGGAAAAAACAACACAGGAATTCATATGGAAACACAAATGACCAAGAATAGCCAGAACAATCCTCAGCAAAAAAAACAAAGCAGGTGGTACCACATTACCAGACTTCAAACTCTACTATAAAGCTACAATCATCAAAACAGCTTAGTATTGGTATAGAAATAGGCATATAGATCAATGGAATAGAATTGAGATTCCAGAAGCAAAACCTCAATTTCTCAACCAATTCATCTTTGACAAAGCCCCCACCACCTACCATTGGTGAGAGGAGAACCTATTCAGTAAATGGTGCTGGGAAAACTGGCTGACCACATGGAGAAGATTGAAACAGGACCCCTATCTATCCCCATGCACAGAGGTTAACTCCAAATGGATCAGAAACCTAAATGTAAAACCTCAAACCATAAGAACCTTAGAAAAGGAAGAAATACCCTCATGGAAATCGGAACTGGCATCCAATTCCTGAACAAAACCCGAAACCCACAGGTCATAAGAGAGAAGATAGACAAGTGGGACCTTATTAAACCGACAAGCTTCTGCAAAGCCAAAGAAACCATCAAGAGAGCAGGGAGACAGCCTACAGACTGGGAAAAAGTATTTGCCAACTCCAGGTCTGACAAAGGCTTAACATCCTGGATCTACAAGGAACTCAAACGTGATGAAAAGAAGAAAACAAACAACCCCATTGTAAAATGGGCAAAAGATATGAACAGACACTTCACAAAAGAAGACATCTGAGCAGGCAATAAACACATGAAGAAATGCTCAACCTCACTAATCATCAGGGAGATGCAAATCAAACCACACTGAGATACCACCTAACTCCAGTCAGAATGGTAATTATCAACAACTCAAAAATA
>NW_007247791.1:177161-193977 GCF_000164805.1 Carlito syrichta | reverse complement strand
TCAAATCACTCTATAAAAAAGATACCTGCACACGTATGTTTATTGCAGCATTGTTCACAATAGCAAGAACCTGGAAACAACCATGCTACCCATCAAAAGAGGACTGGATTAAAAAAATGTGGTACATATACATGATGGAATACTACGCAGCCATAAAAAAGAACAAAATCATGAATTTCGCAGCAGCCTGGATGGAACTAGAGTCTATAATACTGAGTGACCTCTCACAGAAACAAAGATCCGAGTATCACATGTTCTCACTCATATAATGGACCTTGAATATCCAATGTAATACTATAAGAAAATGACTGACGGTACTGGGGGAGGGGGATGGGATTAACAGGAGCAAATATCTGTCTGGGGATGGGAAAACACCTCTTATCAACAGGGTACCTGAATGAAATGTAATTGTACACCTAACCCTTAACTGTACCCCACAAAATCATAATAAAAAATATTGATTTAAAAAAAAGTGGGCACAAGACATGAATAGACACTTCTCAAAAGAAGACATGTGAGCAGCCAACAGACACATGAAAAAATGCTCAGCCTCACTAATCATAAGAGTAATGCAAACCAAAACCATATTGAGATACCACCTAATCCCAATAAGAATGATCATCATTAATAAAACAAAAGACAACAGATGCTGACAAGGATGTGGAGAAAAACTTCTACACTGTTCTTGGGAATGCAAACTAGTTCAACCTCTATGGAAAATAGTGTTGTGATTTCTAAAAGGACTAGGAATTCACCTTCCGTATGACTCAACAATCCCCCTTCTAGGAATATAACTGGAGGAACTTAAATCACTTGACATTCCATATTTCAAGAGAGACAATGTCTTGAGTAGAGGTATTTGGTCCTCACTGGGTCTCTAGAGTCACAAGTTTCATTAACATCAAACAGGAGCTACAATTCAGGCATCTATAGAAAGTGATTATCTAGCTGGAACAAATGGGGGACTGAGGGAGAAACCTTCCTACAAGACATATTTTACTCACCTTATTGACTCCAAAGCAAGAAATGATGGAAGCTGCCAGTGAAACCCTAAGTGAATCGAACTGCTCACTAGACTAGAGCAGGTGTTCTCGATCTTGGCTGTATGTTGGAATCACCTGAGTAGTTATTAAAAATGTCCATGTCATGCGGCAGACCCACTCTAGGAGAGAGATGTTCATAGTTTAAAGCTCCCCGGGTGATTAAAATATACTGCCAAAATTGAGAACCATTTTAGCAGAGGTTATGCCTTTTGTGATGAGATTGAGGCCATCCTCGATGCAGCTCTGGGTACCAGAAAATGTGAACCAAAGTGATTTGGCAATTAAGAGGTTTTGTGTATAAAGGATGGGAAAGAACGGAGCATTTTTTTTTTAAAGCCTAGTGACTGGAACAAATATCTAAGCTTTTGAAGAAGAAAATGAGGTCTTAAATATCACTTTCTGAGAGAGAAGGTAGTATGCACAGGGTGCCTCATTCTCTGATTACAGGTGCCAAAAATCCCACTGAATAATTTCTCCTAACCAAGTTTAAATTCACAGGTCATAAATTCCGGGCAACTGGCATTAAGATAGCATCCACGACTGAAGGCAAGGTTTTCTCCAACTATCCTCATTATTTGAAATAGCACATGATTTCTACTGTGTTCTTTGTCAACACTAATTGCTGAATTCCAGAAGTATAATTTTGGCTGAGATAACTGCTTTTCAGCTGGGAACTAGCATTTTCTAAATTTTGTGGCAGTGGGATCAATGCATAATGGCATTGCATATCTTTTTTTTTTTTTTTTTTAAATATTCCCTCTGAACTATTTAAAAATGAGGCAATTCAGAGATTTGGTGCCAAACTAACACAACTTTAAGTTCTGAAAGAACTATATGAGATTCACAGAAAGGCAGCCTTAAATGCGTATAAGTAAAAAATTGCAAAGTCTGAATTTTTATTTAAGTTTTTAACATTTTAATTCACAAGAGTAAACTAATTTTGTTTTGAATTAAAATTCCTTTGACTTCATCTTGCAAAGACATTAATTTGAGAACTTTAACTTTTCCTCATGAAATCCACAGCAGTAGGGAATTTATATAGAAATTTGCTTCATTTATCTGCTGTTGACATTTTATTATTGCAATATTTTTATAAAAGTTAAACTGGGTAAAAATAAACTACCCTTTTATAAGTCAGGATGATAATTACCCTTGTGAGTAGGGTAGAGACTAAATTTGAGCACATTGAGTGCTTCTAAGTTGTTTTGTTTCTTGATATGAATAATGGTTACATGGATGTATTGTTCACTTTATGAAAGTTCATCAAGATATATACTTTATGCACTTTCTTATATGTGCTTTATGCTTTAAAATACCAAAAATAGAAAACTTCTAAGAAAAAACTTCATTCAATCCAGAAAGGACAACTTTTCTCATTTATACTTTTATAAAAAAATAGCAAGTTTTCAAAATAATCTGTTAAGTTTTAAATTCTGTTATTTATTTTATTGGGGTAAATCTAGGTGTGAAGATATGTGATTCTGCTCTGGTTTTTCCCAGGGGTACGTGCTGAAAGGACTTTATTCAGTATTATGTTTATGTATTGGGAGCAAAAGGAGAAAGTGCAAAGTGTATTCAGATGTTAAGTTATAACAGCAAAGAACATGACCTGTGGTTATAGCTATTCAGGTAGTATAGAGAAAAATCTTGGGAACAGAAGGATATCAGTGTTTTTGTCTGATATGTACTTGACATAGAGCTTGAGCAGCAATATATCATTGAAAGTTATATAGCATTGGTTTCTGACCTTATCTAGCTAGAACAAATGGGGGACTGAGGGAGAAAACCTTCATACAAGACAGATTTCACCCACCTTATTGACTCCAAAGCAAGAAATGATGGAAGCTGCCAGTGAAACCCTTCTCAGCCTGGAAGCTTTTGGTCTTTTGCACCCCTTCTCCAGCATCTATTTGCACCCAGATCCAAAGTTTGCTCCGGAACCTGCTGCAACTGGCTGCTTGACTCTGCAGTGCTCCAATCTATGGCAACTCACTTCTCAAGACTTTCTTTTGTCCAAGGTTCTTCAGTGGACACATAAATATGCACGATGTTTATATGATCCATATTTTACTTGATCTTATCATGAGTAAAGGTCTTCCATGTCTTCTCATATACTCCACTGAAAAAAGAAATTCTCTCATGACCTATTTTCATGCTAGAGTGACAAATTAACTTTCCGTTGACTTCACCAGAGGCTGGTATGAGTATCTGACATCATTATCACCTTATAGAGGGTTTTTCAACCTTAGTACTAGTGAATTGATATTGTTTGCCAGATTTTTTTTCTTGGTGATGGCACAGGAATGGGGGAAAGAAAGGTTCTATGTGCTGCAGGATGGTTATCAGAATCCCCAGTCTCTGCCACCAGAGGCCAGGAGCAATGCCTCCCCACCATTTGGGCACCTCAAAATGTCTCCAGACATTGCTACGAGCAATCTTGGTATATACAAAAGGAATCCCCCCCCAAAATAAAACCCCAGAAATATTTTTGGAGGGTGGGGCCCTTGTAATACAGGCTTCCTCTGTTAGGTAAGTGTTCTAGAAATCCATCGGCATCAGTGTACCAGCTAGCGTTGTTGTGAGAGGCTGTGTTCAACTTGTTTTTTTGTTTATTTTTTTGAGATTCTTCCAAAATGCTTACTCATTTCATGATAGGTGATTTATGAGCCCACCTGCCCATAAGGCGTGGAGTGTTCAGCATTTTTTGACCAAAAACATAATGACCCCATGCCTCACCCTCCCTTTTCACCCGATCTTGCACCAAGCAACTTTTTTAGCTTCCCGAGATGAAAAAAGTCCTCAAGGGGAAACGTGTTGTCAGTGTAGAAGAGGTGGAACAAAAAGTGGCAGAAGTACTAAAAGGCATTAAAATTGATGACTCAAAAACTGTCTTGAGCAGTGGAAAAAGCATCTCTTTAGGTGTATTGCATCAAACGGCGAGTACTTTGAGGATGACTGAAGTTTAAACATGAAAGAATAAACACACAATTTTTCATAAATAAATTCTAGTTTTTATGGGGTCTCTCTCTTAACTACTCAGTTCCTTTCTGAGGAAACTGTATTTTATTTTGTTTATACATGACTTGGCAAAGGTATAAGTCATATGACTTTGTTAGTCACAATGAAGAATAAAATCGTTTTAGCTCATTTCTAAGCCTGGTTTTAAATTTTAAATGGGAATGCCTTTTTTTTTTGGTAAAAGAAACAAATTTCAATATTTCACCAAAGACAGTGAGGCTATAAAGCGGTCAGTCAACATGATTTCTTTATACCAGGCCACAGAACAACATTTGAAAACATTGCATTGTTTCCACCCAAACAAATACCCGAGTGTCCTGAGAACCTTCTCAGCAGTCTGCACAACCTGGCAAAGGAGGCAGGCTGAGGTCATACCACATAGCATATGTGTGTAACCCTGTAGTCACAGGATGGCTTCAACGACCGGAATGAAGAGAAGAACCTTGGCCAAAGGGTCCCAAGTGCCCATCTTGTCCCTGGCATAGAATTTGGTTGTTAAATGCCAAATCTCACGGAGGATGAATTTCTCTAGTTTGGAATCCATCTGCCACCCTTCACTATCTCCAATTTTTATTGTAAGAACAGATTTATATTGTAGCATTATCTGTTTTAATTCCAACATCGGGCAAAGCAATCTGGTGTGAAAACAAGGTCACCCCTGACTATTGCTTGAGGCAGCTTTCGTTTATGGCAGGGTCAAAAAAAATAAATAAAGTAAAGCACAGATTCTGCTACTTAAATATGAAAGGGCTCTAGTTAAATATTGCAAGTACTCGAGGACAGTTCACATTTTTTGCTGTTTTTTGAAAACAAAATCCATAATAAAGAGAACAAGTAGCATTTTTAGCCAATTCACTTGGGTTCTAAGGTATCAGGAGACATTTTGTTCATCTTTAACTTTTATTTTTCTCCTAATTTAGTGTTGTTTTTTTTTTTTTGACTGCTACAAGTGTACTTGGGACTCCTTATCCATTGAGTCAATCAAGCACTAGTCGCTGCAGAAAAGAAAACTCTTAATACTCAATCACTATCAGTGATAAATGTTTCAGATGTTTAATCCTGAAGAGGTACTTCGAGAGTAATTTCAACCGTGCACTTGATTTCAGTTGGGATAAAAAGACTTTTAAACTCTCGGGTCTAAAGCAATGTTGAGAAATGAGTGTGCCTTAATATGATTTCTTTTATTTGGAGTAGAGGGAGGAATGTTTTTAGGCTGACTTGCAGCATACACATGTGCTAGTTGAAAATCACGGAAAGGGAAATTTTTTGATGGACACTTGATTGAGTGGCAATAACATAGCAATGTTGCCTGCTGTAGATCATGATGCCAAACACCTCTTTTTTTATATTACAGAATTCCCAGACTTTAGAAGTCTGTGGTATCCTCGGAAGCTTCTGCAGATTTCTATGACCATGTTTATTCAGTACCAGCATACACTCCACTTCCTCTCCTGTTACTGTAAATCAATGCTTCAGGATTGACCTAATGACAATCCTCCAACTCTGAGCTACATCCGCTCTCTTCCTGCCTATTCAAAAACATCACACCAACATTCCCCCGTTCCCTGCAGGGCATTACCCGTTTTACCTCCTCGACCGAGGGATTCCCATCACATATAAAACTCACTTTTTTCTTTGAGTTGGAATCTCACTCTGTCACCCAGACTGGAGTGCAGCGACACGCTCATGGCCACAACAGCCTCCACCTGCTGAACTCAGGCAATCCTTCCACCTTATCCTTCCAAGTAGCTGGAACTACAGGCATGTGCCACCACGCCCAGCTAGTTTTTTGATTTAGCATAGAGATGAGGTCTCACAAGTTGCGCAGGCTGGTCTCGAACCCTGTGGTTCAGGCAAACCTCTCGCCTTGGCCTCCCAGAGTGCTGGGATTACAGGCTTGGGCCACTGAGCCCAGCCTTGCTGATATCTACCTCACAATTAAATAAATAAAACAACTTTAAAAAATATTTTTACCCCATTTCTCAGCCAAGTACCATTCCATCTCTCTATGCTCCTATGCAGCTATAAGCTATAACCGTATTACCTGTAATCATTCTCTCCAATTTATCTCCTTCCATTCTCTCCTAAATCTTCACCAACCAAAATGTTGTCACCACCATAGCACGAACATTGCCGTTGAAAGGACCACTCATGACTTCCAATGTTCAATGCTCAGTCCTCATCTTGCTTGTCCTGTCAACAACATTTCACAGGGAAGATCATGTTTTCCTTAATGCATGTTCCTCGTTAGCTTCCAGAGAAGCATACATTTTTTTCTCTCTTCTTCCAATGTAGAGCACATTAATAGTCTCAATCATTCACCTCCCTCATGTGCACTTCTTTGCAAAACAAACAGAAAACAAAAACAAAACCAAAAAAGCTTTACGATGCCCTCATCCTAAGGGTATAGCTTATTTCCTTATTTTAAGAGTCTGGGTTGCATGGTGTGACTCACTTTGGCCAGTGAAACATAAGCAGAGGCTTGAAAAAGTCATTGTCACGGAAAGACATGCTTGGCTTTGCCTATTGGTTTCAGAAAGATGCCTGCCTGATAACGTGAACCAGAGTTGCTTCAGATAAGCTGACACTGCTCAGCATTGCTTAAAACAAAGCCCCCAACCAACCTGCAGATATACGAGAGCCCATCCTACAGAGCTAACTCGCAGCATACTTGGGACTTATAAGAAATGCAATGGCTACAGACTACACTTTTAAGTTTAATCTGAATTATTAACACCCTCCATCACTTTCTCAAGTCAGCAAAACAATAAATCAAGTCTTATGTGTAGCTTTTGCTGACATCTGTTATCTGTTTTTTGAATACTACCATCTTGACCATTTTCAAATATTCCCACCATAACTCATTTCACACTACGAATACCTCATCCCGGAATGCTGGGAAGAAACGAGCAGTAACTCACTACCACATGGTATTTCTTCCATATGGATAGTATAAATATAAGTGATCTCAAGAGTGCAGGTAGTAGGAAAATGTAGAAAAATAATTAGAAAATGAGGGGTTTGAAGATGTACTACTTTTAAAAATATAGTTAAATGTTAACAGAGATAATAGAGGCTTTGTTTTGTTTGGGTTTTTTTGAATCACAGTTTCACTCTGTCACCCAGGCTGGATTGCAGTGGCACACTCATGGCCATGGCAGTGTCAGTCTCGCTCAGGCGATCCTTCTGCCTCAGCCTTCCAAGTAGCTGGAATTACAGGCATGCACCAATATGCCTGGCTAACTTTTTTATTTGTTGTAGAGATAAAGTCTCGCCATGTTGTCCAAGCTGGTCTCAAATCCGTGGGTTCCCAAAGTGCTGGAATTATAGGCGTGAGCCACTGCGCCTGGCCACAGTTTATTTTTAAATCATGGTTTTGCTGAACAACTGACTCACAATCTTTCTGAAAATTAACTTGTGGCTTTCCTGAGACGATGTGAACTGACTACAACACATCCATACCGTAACATCCACACTGGTCTACCCTTAGGACTTACTCCATTCACTTAAAGAGGAGGAGCGGAAGTCTAGAAATGCTTTTTGCTTCTCGACAACCATTCATAAAAGCTTTCTTTTTCAGTGTTATGGACATGAGGAAATAAAATAGGAAGTATATGTATATTTTAAATATGTTGGATTTTAGCAAGTTAATGAGGGTTGTTTAGAATTTTTAAAAACATTTGGTTTTAGTTTTTATTTCAAGGTTCATGTTAATTGATCTAGGTTTTCAAAAAGTTTCCCTGTATCCAATCATTTGAGAATAAAAATAGGTCAGAAAGTTCATTGCATCCTTCCTGTAGTCTCCAAGCAGTACTTCATTAAAGAAACAATAGACCGTTGGGTCATGAATCTGACTTTACAACTCAACATTTTCCCAGCGCGTCTGCATGTATTTTTTAAAATCAATGTGGTGGTTTTTTTTTCTTCTTCTTCTTCTTCTTCTTTTCAATTTTCTAAAGAAAAACAGCATTAAAAAGTTCAAATGGAAGTTTCTGCTGCATGGCTTCCCAAGGGAGAGCCTCTCAGATGCAATAATAGTAGCATAATAAAAGGCTCCTTTCCTGTTTCATTATTTCAGGGTTCAGGTCTCTGTTTTTCCTTCCATAACATCAATGGAAATGGCATAATAGAAGTATCTGCTATATCAGACGTTTTCATAGGCATCATATTGACCCCGATGATCCTTCACAGAACACACACTAAATGGAGCCATTATGGTTATTCTCAAAATGGATTGTCAATGTAATTGTTATTGCACAAAAGCGTTGTGAACATTTACCGCTTCTCTGCTTTGACAGCAGATACTTTTCAAACATGAATATCTTGGCAATTAAAATAAAAAACATAATCACAGCAAACAAGGCCCTGTCTTAAACTCTCATTTTTAAAAAATTATGCTCGCTCCCCCCCATTTAAATGAAATAAAATGGTTCCCCACTTTAGATTTAGCATTGAGGCGAATTGAATAATGTAATTAATCAGGATCTAGTTGCATAATTACCTTTCATCCAAGTCAATAATTGTATGCAACGGTTTACATTTGTTGAATTAAACAATTCAAAATAAGCAGTTATCATAAAGAATAGTTCCATGGCACTTTGAGAGCAAATCAATCAAATGTGTATAGAGTCATTGAGAAGAAAAATAGACATGTGGAAACAGACGTATACATGCACACAATGCACCCCATCATTCAACAAACTCAAGAAAAATTCCAGGTAGTACTTTTATTTCCCTTACTGCTTTGGTAGTATGTCGTGCCAAAAGAACAGCCTGACATATTTAGGCCAAATTTTAATCGAGTTAAAATTGCACGAGTGCCAGGAATTTTTGGCCTAATTTGAGTCAAAATAGCTGAATCATAAATCCTGCTCTGAAAAGAGCCCATGAGTTACTTGTCTTGAAC
The DNA here is from genome assembly GCF_000164805.1 of Carlito syrichta. Taxonomy (NCBI): domain Eukaryota; kingdom Metazoa; phylum Chordata; class Mammalia; order Primates; family Tarsiidae; genus Carlito; species Carlito syrichta. Next base: position 185,010 of record NW_007247791.1, on the reverse strand, counting down.
AGAGTGGGCCTGCAGTGTCAGAATGTGTTCTGTGCTCAAACCCTACAGGGATTGCTGGGCGTTTGGCATTTATTTGACAAAAATTGTATATTCTTGTCAACTTGGAGACCATTGCAAAAGATAAGCAATGGAAAAAATCATTACTGAAGGGGGGTGGGGGATAGAAGACATGATATACACGGCATTGAAAGCCTTGCCAGGTGCGGTGGCTCACGCTGTAATCTCAGAAAAGGAGTCAGGAGGGTTGCCTGAGGTCGGGATTCGAGACCAGACTGAGCAAAATGGCAAGATCCCATCTCTACAAAAAAAAAAAAAAAAAAATTAGCTGAGTGTGGTGGCACATACCTGTGGTTCCAGCTACTTGGAAGCCTGGACCCAGCAGGTTAAGGCTGCGGTGGCCATAAGCGTGCCACTACACTCCAGCCTGGGCAACAGGCTGAGACTCCAACACCAAAAAAGAAAAAGGAAAAGACACAATCTCAACAATTACAGCAATTAATTTGTAAGAAAGCCAATCAGAGAGACTTTCAGAGAACTGAAGGTATAGACACCTATCTGATTGTATCTACTGAAATAAGCAGACTTTTAAACTGACTCTATCCAAAGGAAAGAAAGATACACTTTAAAATTCTCTTTTTAAATCCAGGCTAGAAATCAATCAAGTTACCCAAATTGGAAAGGTGAACTTTCCTAGGCATCAGATAGCAGTACAACTCTTTCCTTGATTTCACAGCTTATTAGACCAAATAAAGCCAATTAACATCAAAGGTTTGCTACAACTTGATTATTTTCTCCTTAGCTTTAATGACATAAAATGTAACATATAGGCAAAGAGTTATAGGAAGTCCAAGATAAACCTATTTTCAAGCTATGGAACTGCTCTCAAAGACCATTTAATTGTACAACTTTTAACTTAGGAGCTAAAAGTAGGATCAGGAAAAAAAAAAAAAAAAAAGCCTAGATCATTGGTTTCTGTGTACCCATCATTTTATTTCCATATTATAAATGAACAATCTTTTCTGCTTAAGTTTTGTAGTGAAAAGGTTTGTATAATGTTGTCTTGCACACTTTCACACTGTAGTCTAATTCCAAGTCCAGATGTTTCTAACAAATTATAAAATAGTTTTAAAATATCCCCTTACGATAATAGATATATAAGACGTTTCTCTAAACTCTATTTCTAAGCAAAAGCCAGACCAAAATCTGTGTTCTTGCTGCTCAAAAGTTTCTTCAACCACAGCATGTTTCCAAGTTCTGTGGAAATAATAAGTAGCGAGGGGGCTGTAGCAAATCCCTTTTGTTCCTCACCACTCCTGTCCCCAAGACACCTTCTGTCCAGGAGTCTGTGTAACAGGCTCACATATCACTTAGCCTTATGAATCAGTTTACTGATCGTACTCAGCCTTCATTATTCCTATGCAAAGGTGATACTTTGCCAGATGATGGCAGCACTGTCAGAGCTGAGTACTTCCCAAGTCGTCTGGAAGGGAGGCAAAATACATTCAAGTTTGGATGTTATAAGTAACGGTTTGGATTTGGATCCCAGTTCTGACACCAGTTTTGTTAATGCCCTGTCTACTCTGTGCTCTCGTGCTCTCATCTGTACAATGAGTAGGATCATTACCTAACTCACAAGATTGTTATGATGGTAAAATGATGCATGGAAAAGCAATGATAACGGGGATAGGTAGCCTTTATTCAACAGGCGGGGTCTCCTATGTTGGTAATGTTAAATAATAAGTAAAGCTATTATAATTTCTACAGATGATGTTATTTTGAAGTCTGGCTCAATTTTGGGTTGCCCAACAACACTCAATATGTGTGAAAGGCAAAGCAAGCAAATAAAAACATTCTTTGCAAGTATGGTTCATTACAAAGATAAGATTTGCAAAAATATATATTCAAATGCTTATCTTCTCAGACTTTTCTGGCGTCCGTGCCAGACATACTAATCCAGAGTCTTCAGATCTCATAGTTAATATATGGAAAGCACTTAGACCCTGTTAGCTGTTATGTCAAGTTATACGTGTGGCTCACCTGCCTTCTTTTATTAAAAGTTAATTTTATTTTAAAGATATAGGATACTATTCAGGATTAGGTAGATAAGTGGTCATCATACAAGTAAATTTTGGGCCTCCCTTTGGTCCCACTTCACCTGGTTTAAAATTAGGTACACTTAATGATGTTATATGCCCCCCACTACCCTGCCAGTTTCTGGCTACTGCTAATCTCTTTCTTATAGTATTATGATACATGTTCAGGGTTCACTTAGAAGCGAGAACATGTGGTACTCAGTTTTTTGTTTCTGTGATGGATCACTGAGTATTATAGACTCTAAATTCATTCAAGTTGCTGTGAAGTTCATAATTTTGTCTTTCTTTGTGGCTGCATAATATTCTATCGTGTATATGTACCACATTGTTTTAACAGTTCGCTTTTGAGGGGCAGCATGGTTGGGTCCATGTTTTTGCTATTGAGCAATGCTACAATAAACATGTGTTCAGGTATCTTTTTTACAGAATGATTTGAGTACCTCTGGTATATTCTCAGAAGGGGGGTTGCTGGGTCATATGGAAAGTCAATTTTTAAATCTTTTAGAAATCACCACACTGTTTTCCATGAGGTTGTATTAGTTTCCACTCCAAACAACAGTGTAGACGAGTTCCCTTTTCCCCTACATTATCTCCAGCATCTGTTGTTTTTCAAGTTATTGATGCTGGCCATCCTGACTGGAGTTAGATGGTATCTCATTTCTTTGATGATTTGCATTTCTTTGATGATTAGTGAGGCTGAGCATTTCTTCATTTGCATTTCTTTGATTATTAGTGAGGCTGAACATTTTGCATTTCTTTGATGATTAGTGAGGCTGAGCGTTTTTTTCATGTCTCTGTTGGCAACTTATATGTCTTCTTTAGATAAGTGTCTATTCAAATCCTTTGCCCACTTTTTAATAAGTCTGTTTGCTTTTTTCTTTTGGAACATTTGAGTTCCTTGTAGATCCTGGATGTTAGACCTCTGTCAGATAAACAGTTGGCAAATATTTTTTTCCCATTTTGTGGGTTGACTCCTCACTCTCTTGATGGTTTCTTTCGCTTTGTAGAAGGTTTTCAATTTGATGAGGTTCCATTTGTCTATCTTATCTCTTATGGCATTTGCTTTTGGGATTTGATCAGAAACTGGTTGCCTACTCCAATGTGCATAAGAGTGTTTTCTGTGTTTTTGTCTAGGATACTCATAGTTTGAGGTTTTATGTTTAGGTCTTTGATTCATCTAGAGTTGATTTTTGTGTATGGTGATAGGTAGGGATCCTATTTTAATTTTCTGCATGTGTGGTCAGCCTGTTTTCCAAGCATCCTTTACTGAATAAGTTCGCCTCTCCCCAGTGTTTGTTGGTGGAGGATTTGTCTAAGATGCATTGGTTAAGAAATTGAAGTTTTGCTTTCAGAATCTCTATCCTGTTCCATTGGTCTATATGTCTGTTCTTGTACTAGTACCAGGCTGTTTTGATTATTATAGCGTTATAGTAAAGTTTAAAGTCTGGAAATGTGATATTTCCTGCTTTGTTTCTTTTGCTAAGGATTGTTTTGGCTATTCGTGGTCTTTCATGTTTCCATATTAATGTCTGTGTTGTTTTCCAGGTCTGAGAACAATGATGTTGGTAATTTAATGGATATTGCATTGAATCTATAGATTGCCTTGGGTAGGAAGGACATCTTAACAATGTTGACTCTTTCAACCCATGAGCATGGAATATTTTTCCATTTGTTGGTGTCTTCTTTGATTTCCTTGAACAGTGTTTTGTAGTTTTCATTGTAGAGGTCTTTCATTTCTCTGGTTAGGGAGATGCTAAGGTATTTCATTTTTGTGTGTGCCTAGTGTGAATGGGAATGTGCTTTTATTTGGTTCTCTGCCTGTTTGCTGTTGGTGTATAAGAATGTGACTGTCTTTTGCATGTTGATTTTGTACACCGAGACTTTGCCAAAGCCCTTTATCAGTGCAAGGAGGTTTTTGACAGATTCTCTTGGATATTTGAGGTATAGGATCATGTTATCAGTAAAGAGAGATAAATTATCTTGTCTGATTGCTCTAACTAGGACTTCCCACACTATGTTGAACAGGTGGGTGAGAGTGGGCAGCCTTGACTTGTTCTGATTTCAGGGGAAATGCTTCCAATTTCTGTTTGTTTAGCAATATGTTGTCTGTGGATTTATCATAGGTTAGTCTTGCTATGTTGAGGTATGTTCTGTTTATGCCCAGGTATTCAAGGATTTTTATCAAGAAGGGACACTGGATTTTATTAAAAGTTTTTTCTGCATCTAATGATATAATCATGTGGCTCTTGCTTTTACATCTGTTGATGTATTTTATTATGTTTATGGTCTTGTGAATGTTGAAGCAGTCCTGCAACCCAGAGATAAAGTCTACTTGGTTAAGGTGAGTGATTGTTGAGATGTGTTGTTGGATCCAATTTGATAGAATCTTATAGAGAATATTTGCATCTATGTCATCAGGGATATTGGCCTGTAGTTCTCTTTCTTTGTTGGATCTTTACCCAGTTTGGGTATGAATGTGATGTTAGCATCTTAAAATGACTTGGGAAGAGTTCTGTCTTTCTCAATTGCCTGGAATACCTTCAATTGGATTGGTATCAGCTCCTCCTTGTAGGTTTTGCAGAATTCCACTAGAAAGTCATCTGGTCCAGGACTTTTGTTGTAGGTAGTTTTTTTTTTTTTTTTACTTTTTTTTATAATCAATATTTTTATTATGATATTGTGGGGTAGCGTTAAGGGTTAGGTATACAAATATGCTTCATTCAATCACCCTTGTTGATAAGAGGTGTCTCCCCATCCCCAGACAGATATTTACTACCATTAATCCTATCTCCCTTCCCCTCCCCCCCATAGTTTTCCACCACTGTCAGTCATTTTCTTATAGTAGTACATTGGATGTTCAAGGTTCACTATATGAGTGAGAATATGTGATACTCAGATCTTTATTTCTGTGAGACGTCACTCAGTATTGTAGATTCTAGTTCCTTCCAGGTTGCTGTGAAATTCATGATTTTGTTCTTTATTATGGCTGCATAGTATTTCATCGTGTATACGTACCACATTTTTTTAATCCAGTTTTCTTTTGATGGACAGCATGGTTGCTTCCAGGTTCTTGCTATTGTGAGCAATGCTGCGATAAGCATACGTGTTCAGGTATCTTTTTTATAGAGTGATTTGAGTTCTTCAGGGTATATTCTCAGGGGGATTGTGGGGTCATATGGGAGGTCAATATTTAGAGCTTTTAGGAATCACCATATTGTTTTCCACAGAGGTTGTACTAGTTTGCACTCCCACCAACAGTGTAGAAGTGTTCCCTTTCCGCAACATCCTCTCCAGCAACTGTTATTTTTTGAGTTATTGATAATTGCCATTCTGACTGGTGGTATCTCAGTGTGGTTTTGGTTTGCACCTCCCTGATGATTAGTGAGGTTGAACATTTCTTCATGTGTCTGTTGGCTGCTCAGATGTCTTCCTTTGAGAAGTGTCTGTTCATATCTTTTGCCCATTTTATAATGGGGTTGTTTGTTTTTTCTTTTTAGCACGTTTGAGTTCCTTGTAGATCCAAGATGTTAAACCTTTTCAGACCTGGAGTTGGCAAATACTTTTTCCCAGTCTGTAGGCTGTCTCCCTGCTCTCTTGATGGTTTCTTTGGCTTTGCAGAAGCTTGTCAGTTTAATAAGGTACCACTTGTCTACCTTCTGTCTTATGACCTGTGGGTTTCAGGTTTTGTTCAGGAACTGGATGCCAGTTCCGATTTTCATGAGGGTATGTCCTTCATTTTCTAAGGTTCTTATGGCTTGAGGTTTTACATTTAGGTCTCTGATCCATTTAGAGTTAATTTTTGTGAATGGGGATAAATAGGGGTCCTGTTTCAATCTTCTGCATATGGTCAGCCAGTTTTCCCAGCACCATTTACTGAATAGGTTCTCCTCTCCACAGTGGCAGGTGGTGGAAGCTTTGTCGAAGATGAGTTGATTGAAAAATTGAGGTTTTGCTTCGAAATCTCAATTCTATTCCATTGATCTATATGCCTGTTCCTATACCAATACCAAGCTGTTTTGATGATTCTAGCTTTATAGTAAAGTTTGAAGTCTGGTAATGTGATACCACCTGCTTTGGTTTTTTTTTTTTGCTGAGGATTGTCCTGGCTATTCTTGGTCATTTGTGTTTCCATATGAATTCCTATGTTGTTTTTTCTAGGTCTGAGAAGAATGTTGCTGGTAATTTGATGGGTATTGCATTAAATCTGTAGATTGCCTTAGGTAGGATGGACATCTTCACAATGTTGATTCTTCCAATCCATGAGCATGGTATATTTTTCCACTTGTTTGTGTCATCTTTGACTTCTTTGAGCAGTGTTTTGTAATTTTCTTTGTAAAGGTCTTTCACGTTTCTAGTTAAGAAGATGCCAGGGTATTTCATTTTTTGTGGCTATTGTGAATGGAATTGTGCTTTTTATTTGGGTTTCTGTTTGTTTATTATTGGTGTAAAGAAATACGATTGTCTTTTGCACATGTATTTTATATCCTGAGACTTTGCCTATGTCCTTTATCAGTGTAAGGAGGTTTTTGACAGATTCTTTTGGGTTTTCAAGGTACACAATCATGTCATCTGCAAAGAGAGATAACTTGACTTTCTCTTTTCCTATTTGGATACCCCTGATTGCCTTCTCTTCTCTGATTGCTCTAGCCAAGACTTCCAATACTATATTGACAGGATGGGTGACAGTGGGCATCCTTGTTTTGTTCCAGTTTTCAGGAAAATGGTTCCAATTTTTGTCCATTTAGGAGTATGCTGACTGTGGGTTTCTCATAGAAGGATTTTACTATTTTGAGGTATGATTCCCATATGCCTAGATGTTCGAGGGTTTTTATCAAGAAGGGGTGCTGGATTTTATCCAAAGCTTTTTCTGCATCTAATGATATGATCATGTGGTTTTTGTTTTGACATCTGTTGATGTATTTAATTACATTTATGGTGTTATGAATGTTGAACATAAAGCCTTGCATCCCAGTGATGAAGCCTACTTGGTCATGATGGATGATTTTTGAGATGTGTTGTTGAATCTGGTTTGCTAGGATCTTGTTGAGAATTTTAGCATCTATGTTCATCAAAAATATTGACCTGTAGTTCTCTTTCTTTGTTGGGTCTTTACCTGGCTTGAGTATCAATGTGATGTTAGCTTCGTAAAATTATTTGCAGAGAGTTCCATCTTTCTCAATCGCCTGGAATACTTTCAGTAGGATTCATATCAGCTCCTCTTTAAATGTCTTGTAGAATTCTGCTGGAAAGTCATCTGGTCCAGGGCTTTTTTTGTAGGTAGTTTTCTTATTATGTAGTCAATTTCCTTGATTGTTATTGGTCTAATTAGGGTCTCAATTTCTTCTTGTTTCAACCTAAGCAAGTTGTGTGATGACAGAAAGTCCTCCATTTCCTTAAGGTTTTCAAGTTTGTTTCCATACAAGTGTACATAATAGTCTCTAATGATCTTTTGTATTTCTTCAGGGTCAGATGTGACTTCATCTTTTGTGTTTCTGAATGTGTTTATTTGGGCTTTTTCTCTCATTTTCTTGGTCAGTCTAACTAGGGGACCATTGATCTTGTTTATCCTTTTGAAGAACCAGCTTTTTGTTTTATTGATTTTTTTTGTATTATCTTTTTGCCTTCTATGTCCCGGATTTGGGCTTTTATTTGGTGATCCTGATTCTGAAATTAGGGTTTCTGCGGTCTTGCTTTTCCAGCTTCCTTAGGTGGCTTGTTAGGCTGTTAATTTGTGATCCTTCCATTTTCATCATGTG